>NW_010357248.1:199345-237131 GCF_000414095.1 Morus notabilis
CGGGGTTGGAGGTCGTGCCGCATGTCGTTGAACTCAGCTCGTCGAGATCTTTCTATTGACACCGGTGGTGTCAAAAATGGAGGTCGGAATCTTAACTTGAGTATTTGGCCATTGATGGTTTGTGTGAGAGAGAACGTGAGAGGAGAGAGAGAATGAGCGAGAATAAGAGAAAGAAAGTGTAAGAACCCTAAAAATTTCACTATATAAAGTATCTGATTAAGGCAAGATTACGTGCCTGATCTTATCCTCAATTATTTCCTCTAAACAGATTAAATTTATACTGATTAGAGGTAATTAGTTTAGCTTACGTAAGTTAATCTACTACTTACAGTCCAATATTAATTTCTGAATAATTCAATATTGTTTTATATTCTTACTCGCGTAATATTTCAAACTGTTTCAAGTCTTGAAATTAATTTTAGACTGAACAAATTCTAAATTTTAATTTTCTGTATTCTATCCCGAGAATGACGTTTCTGACAGTGTCAACTCCCGAGCTCATATTGTACCCATCTACTATAGGTATTTATCTTGCGACTTTAACCTAACTGTCTAGCAATTAAGGATTTTTTTCTTCTTTTAAAATGTCAGTGCGTTTTTTTTTTTATACGCCGCTAACATCGTGCCGTGCTTAGAGATTCTTGAAATTAAGATTCTCAAACTATACTTGTACTGAAAATTATTCCGCCTTAAAATACGGCGAGAATTTATCGATCGAATTTACTTGATCGAAACATGAACTTAACATGAAATTTACTATAGAATTTAGGAATACATATATTAATTCCATAAATCCTCCATTCACAATATAACATAATATTTTCTAAGAAAATCCTTGGCTTAAAAATACATGAATTGTATTATTTAAGGTCTGGAATTTTCTCAGTCATTACAGTGTGAAACAGCTAAGGATGCATGGGAGACATTGCAAACGGCACATGAAGGTACGGCTGCCGTGAGACTCTCTAAACTTCAAATCCTTACTACAAGGTTTGAGAATCTTCGAATGCAAGAAGATGAAACAATTTCTGAGTTTAATTCAAAATTATGTGATATTGCTAATGAGGCATTTGCCCTTAGAGAGAAAATATCATAGGAGAAGCTTGTGAGGAAAGCCTTGAGGTCTCTTCCACAGAGGTTTGCTTACAAGGTGACAGCTATCGAGGAAGCCAAGGATGTCCAAACAATGAAACTTAATGAGCTAATGGGTTCTTTGCACACTTTTGAGATGAATCTGGATGAAAACAAGGAAGAAAAGAAGGAGAAAAGCATTGCCTTTCAAGCCGAAGTTGATTCTAATGATGAAGAAGACTTGGCCCAATCCATAACAAGGTTGTCAAAGAAATTCAACAAGGTGATGAAGAAGGTCAATAAGAAGAATGAGAATTCAAGAAATGGCAACTCCAGCAATTTTAAAAGAGTAAATCTGCAGCAAATAGCACATAATTGAAGACAAATAACAGAGGTATTCAATGCCGAGAATGTCATGGATATGGACATATTCAATCTGAATGCGCCAATACCCTCAAGAAGAAGAAGAAGTCGTTTAATGCAACTTGGAGTGATGAAGAGTCAGAAGGCAGTCAGGAAGATGATGAATGTGTGAGCAACTATGTTGCTTTCAATGTTTATGCTGATATGGACGTTTCTGCAGATAGTGTTACAAAAGGTGTCGTAGAAAGTGTTACAACAAATGCTGAAACAGATTTCGTGAATAATGAAAATGAGGGAGATTTTTCAGATTCTGAAAGTAACAGTGATGGTGAGGAGTTGACTATTGATGCCATACAAGAATCCTATAAGACCATGTTCAGCAAATGGGTTAAAGTGTGTGAAATAAATAAGTCTTTACGGGAGTGCGTCGATGAGCTTGTCAAAGAGAATGATGTGTTGAAGAGAGCTGCTGATAACTATGAATTTCAAGCTACTGAAAATGAGAAAAAGCTGCAGGACACAAGGGTAGAATTGGAGCGCACTCAAAAGTCACTTAAAATGATGAATTCCGGCACCACCAAACTTAATCATATTCTTTCTATGGGAAAAGCTAGTTGTGATCGTCATGGACTTGGCTACACTGGTGAATGTTCAACATCCAAGACAGTGTTTGTGAAGGAGACAACCGCTCCTGAATCTCAAATTATCCCATGTGAGAAAGTTGTTATTTCACACCCTCAACATAAGTCAAGAAGGTTTGTTCCTACATGTCACTATTGTAATTTTGCTGGCCATATAAGACCAAGATGCTACAAGTATTTAAATGCTTTGAAGAAAGGTATGCTCATGAATCCACCAAATTTCACAAACTCAAGAAGGACACATAAAGCAAAGATTAATGTGCAAAATAAATTTTCTAGACGTGTTTGGGTAAGGAAATTTGATTTAAGGTGTCATAGGGCTTGCACTTCTTTTAAAGCATGATTGTGGTAATTGTCACTCCAAGCTTTTGATAGATGATAAAAGCAATATGCATGGAAGAATATTATATTCAGGGGGAGTAAAACTCGTAGAGGACTCAGGGGGAGCGTTTTGCAGAGATCAATGACCCTGAAAGATGATCTGCAGAAAAGTGTTATATCAGGTGTTGCAACACTTTCTGCGACAACAGCTTCTAAAAGGTTTTTCTATTAATATTATTTTTAACTTTTGTTGTATTTTGTCAAAAAGTGGGAGAACTCTTAATTCAATTAACCCCCTTAGTTGGATTTTATCTTTTATTTTGTAATAGGTTCTTTTTGTTAGTAATGTTAGTTTTGTCAAAAATAGCCAAAGGGGGAGATTGTTAGTGCATTTTGTGTTGACTTATTTTTGACAAATTGGTTGTAAGATTGGCTTGCATTGTAAATTGGTAGCCCTCTTAAGGAAAGTCTTGTTGTCATGTTTATGGGTTGCAAATCAAAAGATTTGATTGCTGAAAATGAAGAGTGGACTTTTGGGGGGAATTGATTGCTTGTAATCTACAGGCTAGAGCAAGGTTGTTTGTGTGGAAAAAGGGTTGTACGCTAGGTGGTTTTGGTTTCTGAAAGACAGAGGGAAATGGGCTAAAAACAGGAAAGTCGTTGATCTTCATGTGAGAATGAGATTGTAATGTTAAGTGTCATTTGATATGTTGTGACAAATTGTTAGAACACTTTCGAGTTGGTTTTTCGGGATAAGATTTCTTTGGTTTCGGGAGGAAACCATCAAGTCGAGTGGTGCTCGCTGATTAAGCTTCCTAAGGAGATTCTAGGCAACGGCGACATTGTCAAGGAGGGAGTCGTTGAGTGTGTAAGACCGTTCGGCCCTTTGTAATCTTTTGCACTTAGTGGATTGATCACTGTCTGGGCGTAGCCCCATAGATGTAGGTGTGCGCACCGAACTGCAATATCATTTTCTGGTGTCTTTTATGTTTCTACATTATTTTTCTGCATTGCTGTTTTGCTGGTTTAATTTTAGATTTTTTATTAAAATAATGTTACAGTAAAGTGTTATAACACTCTCTGTGACACCAGCGACAAAAACAGACCTAACAAGTTCATTTCAATATGTTCAAACACCAAATTCATTTTTATAGTGAACAACATTTTTTTGGTAATACAAAGTATTATTATTACTAAGCATATAAACTATGAATTATGATATTAAGGAGGGCTATTTGTACTAGATAATTAGAATGAGGTCAGAAAAGCGTTGAACTTGTTGCCCATGAAGAAAAATGACAACTCGGAAATCAGTTCAAAATTAAACTCTAGAAGAAGCAAACTTTTAATGAAACGAGTGTTCATTACCACAAGAGAAAGCTTTCATTACCATAGAGATTAGATTGACGAAGGCAACTAAGGCATAGGAGTGCTTAATTTCCCTCAACTTTTTAAATTTGTTTTTTAACTTATATATATCTAAAGGTATCTTTGTAGATAATTAGATAGAAGTTCCCCTAAAAATTGAAAATCTAATCTTTAAAATTCTAAAACTTTAAAAAAAAAATACTACTTTCTAAAAAAAAACACCTCTAAAAATATTACTTGCTAAAAAATACTACTAATCTCAACTTTAAAAGCTTTTTATAACTAACTAAAATAAATAATACATATCTGTTAGTTTATCCTTTTAACATTAATATTAACCCTACTACTTGTTACCACTACTGTAGATAGTATATTTTCTTCCATGAATATTGTGAAGAATGGACTAAGCAATCGAAATAATGGAGATCAATTGATTGATAATCCTTTAATTATGTACATCGAGAAAATCTTCAATAACTATGACAATGCGGTTCTAAAAAATATTTATCATAATGTGCTTATATAACTAATCACTATATATAAGGGTATTGGCATCTATCAAATATGAATTTGTTGATCCGGGGTATTGTATGTAAGACACTAAAGCCTCGTTCATTTTACTAATTCGAGTTTTCAATTTCAGTTTTGCTATAATTAAAAATTCTCATAAAAAAATGATATCTAACCTTTTCTGCTACAGTTAAAAACACTCACATAGAGTTACATTTTATCTCGAATTGAAAACTCAAATCAGCGAACAGAACGAGGCCTAAGACTATGCTTGTATTTTTATTTACCAGATATTACTTTTATTAAATCACCATGAATAGAAGCCTCGTCCTTTTATTTTGAATGCTTTAAAAGAAGATACAAGTAAGACCAGGACAAGAGTGATCACCGACATCCGAGTTCAGCTCTTCCATCGGGGCTAATGGTTTTATTTGTGCAAAGCTTTTGAAGATCAACGTAGCCTATAATTGTATCCTCAAAGACTGCATCTTCTAGTTTTGCATCATCAAATGTGGAGCCTGATAGTACCGTGTTCTTGAATAAAGCTCCTTGGAGATCAGCTTTCCCAAAATTAACCCGATCTATTACTGCATTCGAGAAGTCCACACCTGCAAAAGATTTGATCAAATAAATTTTCATATTAATCAAGTAACGAAAAATAGTATATCCAAAGGTACTGAGAGGATACGTATTCTTAGGATCTTGCTTAATTTACTTCCAAATTGTTGCTTTGAGAACAAAGCTAACCTTAGCTACTTATGAGTTATGTCAAATCCTAGAGAATGTTATTTTGACTTTTCAAAGGAAGTAATGTTAGGAACACAAACTCAAATCTCAACTCTAGTGCAACTAATGTGGGCGCATGTTAGTTCTTATCCTTTTATTGGTGCAATCTTTTATTATTAATTGATGTGTTAATGTTTAAAACACCCAACAATGTAAAACTGATAACTCATATGCTACATTAGTTGGTATACAAAAGTTGAGATTTGAGTCTGTATCCCTAGCACTATTCTTTTAGTGGTCTGCACTTTTTTGGACGTCGATCCTTTTGTCAAATCATGTCAACACAACCAGATTGGTAATATCATATCTTGATATTTGGTAGCTTCCATAAATGGAAAATACTTGCACATAGTTGGGAATGCACTTGGACTCTAGTACTTTATGTTTTCCTTTGGAATCAACTGGGGGGGAAATGTAAAAAGGAATCATACGAGACATAAAATGTTTACCCTTGAAGCTAGCTCCAACAGCATAAGCCTTTGACATCACCACTTCCGTCATGTCTGCACCGTCAAATTTCGCATCAGACATGAGTGCTGCGGCTAGAGATTTCCCCTTCAAGTTGGACTTCTCATTTGAGTAGTCGCAGAAACGGAGATCTAGCGGCTTGTCATAGACACCATTTGCTTGTCCTATAGTGTTTCCAACAAAGGCTCGCTCACATCGATTTGGCTCTGTCGACAATGGAGGCAACCTCTGCAGTGCAAGACAGAAATCAATCAATCACATTGGTAAATATCAAGATAACAATCATCAATGGTATGCCATTGCAATAAAAGGTATTAGTGTATTAGTCTTCCATTTTGCATAGTTTAGTACAAACTCTAAAAGATTTTAATTATAATGAGAATGCTACGATAAGCTATTAAAAATACTTCATCGGTAGGGTTACCATATTAAACCAGTATATCTATATTAGGTTATGTTAGTTCTCTATACTATTTATTTTAATGTGATTTTAATTACATCTAATGTTAAAAAACATGAACTAATGATATGGATGCAGAAAGCTCCTACCAATCTACTTCTTAGTAAAAATTTGAGCCGCCCGGCTCAGCCCAGTCCAAACTCGACGACCCAAATTTAATAAAAATGGTGTTATGGCCGCCTCCCGCCCAAATAAGCTTTCGGACTCGAAGCCTCAGCCCAGGCTGACCCGACCAGAGGGTTTGGACCGGGATTGGGCCAAAAGGACGGGCCTCGGTCCAAACTTGCAATTCTACTTCTTACCATTTTACAAAAGATACTGGTTGCATTCATTTATGCACAAAATAACTTCGACAATTCTAAAAACTTTGATGAGACGTAAAGAAAAGTAAAAAAGGGTACTTTAAAGAATAAGGTAAAGTGTTAAAAACCTGACTAGCAGCAACAACAGGTGAGGCTGTAGTGACGGCCCAAACAGCAAGAACTCCACAAGCCACATTCTTAAGCTGCTTTGTAGGAGACATATTATTGTTTTCCTTCAGTTCTGGACCATCCCTAGAAACTTCTCCAAATTACACAAGCATAAATTGCCTCTATTAGTTTGCACAACAACGAAATGCACAAAACTAAGCTGATTAACACACCAAAAAAAGTAAAAAACGAAAACAAATTGACCGACCCAAAACAGAAAACGGTTGTAATTGTAATTTTCTGAGAAAAAACTTGGAAGTTTGAAGGCAATTACCGGAGCAAAAAACACGAGGAGATGAATAGGACTCGACTGGTAGGAGAGCATGGCGTTTCGATGGTTTGAAACGGAGACGAAAAACATTCTGGTTAAGAGGAATTGAACTTGTTGCTGCCATTTTTTTTTTCTTCTTCTTTCTCGTCGCTCTGCGATTGAATTTTCTTTGTTCACATCTTCTTATCCATAATACATTGGTTGTTCTGGTCAGTTCTTTTGGATCGCAATACATGATGTGGCATGACACGTCGGATGTCACGTTTGCAGGATGTTTGGATGTTGATAAGTAGTAAGCTTATCTGGTTGACGATTTTTCAATAAAAAAAGGAAAAGAAAAAAGGAAATTACCACTTTTTCCTTTTAAAAAATAAAAAATAAAAAAAAAAGAGAACTTACCATTAAGACGCGTTTAGGGCGCGTTTATTAATTAAAAATTTCATTGTAGAAGGGGTGGTTTTATTCACACACTGCTTCTTATTTTTTACACTCTTTTTTAATTATAATTTTTTATTTAAAAAGATTCTCATATAAAATGATAAAAAAAGATAAAAAGGTAGTTTTATTCACACACTCTTTTTTACTCTCTACACTTCTTTTTAATTATAATTTCTTATTAGAAAAGACTCTCATATAAAATGACAAAAGAAGGATGATTTCAATAGACTTAATGTAGTGACCAAGAAAATCTCATAATTTAAATAATGCAATTCATGTATTTAAGTCAAGAATTTTTTCTGAAAAAAAAATATATATTATGTATATTTTGTGATTGAAGGATTTATGAAATTAACATATGCATTCCTAAATTTGTAGCAGATTTCATGTTAAGTTCATGTTTTTGCGATCAAGTAAATTCGATCGATAAATTCTCACCGTACTTTAAAACGAAAGAATTTCCAGTACATATACAGTTTGAGAATCTTAATTTCAAGAATCTCTAAACACAATACGAACTAGCATCCAGTACACATACAGGAGAAAATAACAGTCAGTATAATTTTAAACAGTTTCAAAGAGAAACTTAAGAGAGTGGACAAAAGTACAAGGGGTAGGTGATATTTTTTTCTCTCTCTCCTTCTCCACTTGGCCGGCCATGCATAGTAAAATTAGAGCCAAATTTTAGCTAGTTGAGTGTGCTAGAGGATTACATGGTAAGGTGTGATGGGATGGTAGTGGTTGAAGGGGAAATTATGGCATGCTTGCTCCTGCTTTTCTCCATCTATAACCGGCCATGCACAATGAAATTGGAGCCAAACCTTGGCTAGTTGAGTGTGCTAAGAGGTTTCATGTTAAGGGGGATGTGATGGTAGTGGTTGAAGGGGAAATCATGGCATACGTGCTCCATCTCTTCTCCACCTAGAACCGGCCAAGAATGGGGGATTTGAACTAAAAATTTAGTTGACTAATGGAGTGGAGTTGGGGTTAATTAAATGATCACAAACTTGTCTATAAAAGGAACCATCATAGGATAGGTCTTATTTTTCTCTTTGCTTTTCTCTCCACCCCAAAACCAGCCACACACCCATACTCTCTCAAAAAAAAAAAAAAATTTCTCTCATTCTCCTAACCTTAAGCCACTAGCAAACAATAGAACGAGAAGGAGATCAAAGGATTCTAGGAGGAGTCTAGTCAAGTATTTCTCCAAGGGTATAAATTCTAAATCCTCTCTTTCTTGTGTTTTAGTAAAGTTTGAAATGTAGAAATATTCTTCTCAAATTTCCTTATACTCTTCTAGTTCCAAGCCATTAACAAATATTATAGGAGATCAAAGGTTTTCAAGCGAGAGAGTTCTTTAAGGGTAAGTTCTTAAACTCTTCTCCATTATCTTCTAGCCAACCTTAAGCTTGAATTTATGGATGTAATTTGTCGTTCTTGAGGAGATAAATCGTAACAAGGGTGTGTGAGTTTTATGTTGGTTTTGTGAGTTCTGAGGTTAGATTCATTAGCAATATGTGGTATGTTTATACATGGTTGAAGTTGCTTATTTTTGGGTTAGAGGAAAAAAATGTTTCCGGTTACTTTGAACACGAAAATGAGGACCCAAGAGCAAGATTTTTCGTTGTTTCAAAGCTTGAACTTATAGCTCTCTAGGTTTGGAACATTTTTTGTGACTATGACAAAATCCAACTTTAACTCTAAAAGTAAGTTTGAAGCCATTTTTACAAAAACGGACAGGCTGTCCAACACAATTCAAAAAAAAAAAAACTTGCAGCCACTGGTTCAGCCAAACGAGACCTCTAGAAGCTGAATCTCAGGTTTTTTTTAAAAAAAAATAATTTTAGATTTCGACGAGACGAAGAACTTTCATGAAGAACAGATTTTCAAAATCCTACTCTGCGATGTAGTAAAACACAGATTTCTGAAATGGCACAGTTTTTTACTACAACAGTTTCAAGAAAAACAGCAGCCATTGTTTTCAGCCAAACGAGGCCTTTAGAGGCTGAAGTTCAACTTTCTCCAAAAATAATAATTTTAGATCTCGACGAGACGAAGAATTGTCACGAAGAACAAATTTTTGAAATCCGAATCTAAGATGCAGTAACACATAGATTTCAGAAACTGCACAGTTTTAAAGAAACAAAACTAACACAGTGTGGGTTTTAACCCAAAAAAAATTATTATCAAAGAGCCCGAGATGTGATTTCAGTAAAATACTACGGTGCTAAACCTCATTTTAATAGAAGTATTCGTAAAGAAAGTTTTTAAGAACAATGCTTCCTTTTAAAAAAGAATTTAGTGGGTTACCGAGCAAATCATCCCGACGGGCACATACGAGCCCAATACGATAGGTCCTTAAAGTTTCAAAGATTTGATGTGGGTCCATCACCCGCATTAATTTAAGAAATTCCGTTGAAGTATAAATTTCAGCTGTTTAAGAGTTGGAATGCCATGTATAAGTTCTAGGCCGAATTGGGCCTTAATAGCATAACAGAGGAAAATTAAGGAAAATAAGATTTTGAGGATTTAATAAATTGATCCTTATTATCCTTTAGTAAATGAGAGGAATATATGCCTTAAGAAAATGGTTAGATTTTCGTTCATAAGTTCCTAAAATAGAATAGCAAACGACAGTTAATCTCACACTCTTAATGGGTGTTCATTTTCAGAAGTAAGCAAGTAAGAGACTAGGCTGTTTGGCGAAAAGGGAATTCCAGCTCTGAAAATCAAGTAAGTAGGAATCTCACCTACAGTATAAATGGATTTCAAAGTGAACAGCACACATGAATTATATATGTTTGAGTACATTTAATGTTATGTATGCTATGTTATGTTATACTACATACACTTAAGCAGTACGCATGAACTATATGTGTTCGAGTATATTCCATGATATAGTATGCTATGTTAGGTCATATTGCATACACCTAGGTCATATTGCATACACCTTAATAAGTCAAGAGGAACTTATAAGAATAATCTCAGTTGAGTACTGAACCAGCCTCCGCAAGGGAGGTAACTCTGTGACAACCATCAATCCCTTGAGACACAAGGCCAAGAAAGGGTAAGTTGTGCAGTCTCATATCCGCAAGGGAGAAAAGAAAGAAAAAAATATATATAATAATGTCCTCCGCAAGGGAGGCATTCAGTTCAATTATAATCACGGTGTCATGGAGGACCTTGCAAACCCTCACGTCCCGATGATTGCGCGCAAGTGGTACGAGCACTCGGACCCAAATGAAAAGAAAAGAAAGAAAAGATAAGATAAGATAAGCTAATAAGATTCTGATAAGACATCATAATTAAGCATAATTGGCTCATGCATATTTATTCATGTGAACTTACAATTATTTTGCGAGAAGTAGTTCCTACTTGCTGAGCAAAAGCTCATTATAAAATGTTTATATTATAGGTAAGCAACCGGCATATAATGCCTGATGGGCTGACGGCGAGTGGATGAAGCATGTGGAGATCGGGAAATGGATACCGCTCATAAATATTTTCGCAATCAGCTTTATGTTATAAATAGTTTTGCTAATGATGATTCTGAAACTAAATGTTAAATGGTTCTGAGGATTATGGCTATTAGTAAGTAAGGCTTAAAGAGTAGATATATACATATACATATATTTATATGCTTTGAGAAACAGACATGTTAAGGTTTGAACATTTTGATTAAGAAAGCAATTTGTATCTTATGCTTACTATAAGACTTTCTTTAAAAACAAAAAACAAAAAAACATTCCGCAAATTTTAAGAAATTTCAGTAAGTACAAGTTAAAATTCAGCTACAATGACGGCCACTTAGGAGGGTCGTCACACTTAATTACATAATTAAATTTTATTATGAAAAATAATGATATGTTATTTTTTCCCCTTCATGTCATATTCTCAAATTACAAACAATTGCTATTTTAAAATCTATGATAAAACTTTAATTTTTTTTTTCCATTCAATAGCAATTCCAAAAAAGTCACATAGAGGTATGTTAAATTTTCTTTGCTATTTCTTCTATGATGATTGTTCTTTTGCCTTTTCTTTTCTTCATTTTGTGTTAATGTTTTTTATATTTCTATTTTTTTTAAAAGGGCAAATCATTTTGTTTTATTTTTTTCATTTCTTATAAAATAGAATTGATTTTTTTTTTCATTTTGTTCTTTTTTTATGCTTGTTATGCTCGTCTATATATTTGTTTTTCATTCTTTTTTATTTTGTATTTTTAATCATACCTCAATAATATAATAACTTTGTTGCCTTATTTTTAATTTATCTTTTTTGTTTTTTGATTATATTACTTTCCATTTTATATTTTTGAGTGTCCTTTATATTTTCTAAAAAATATATTTTAATAATTTTCTTCCTATACAAAAAAAAAAAGTCATGCCTAAAGCTTCAACTAAAAAATAGAAAAATATATAAATGATAATATTAAAATAAAATAGTGGGTGTAAAAAGAAAAATGATAAAGAATTAAAATCCTATGAAAATAGTTTGGGGTAATTTTAGAATAACAAGGGTATGTAGAAAGTAGAAGTGTAAGTTTGAGCTGTCTGGCCCAGATTGGAGAAATTTTGAGTCAGGCGGCCCTAAAAGAGAGAGGGTCGGCCCAGTCCGACCAGACCCGAAATTTTATAAGGCATTTAAAAAAAAATCTTTAAAAACATGATGTTTGAACTGGGTCGGCTTATCCCTAAAAGAGAAAGGGTCAAACCAGCCCGACACTAAGCCTAAAAAATTTAGGGCTCAAAATAATGTCCCATCCCCTAACAAATCTGAGAATGAAACCCCATTAAAATTTTTAGACTGAGACAACCATAAAGCAGCAACCCAGTAAATGATTCTATCCCAAACTTCGGTAAAGTTTCCTCAAGCGTCCTCAAAGACACGATTATTCCTTTCTAATCGCAGAGTGCATGTAACAATAAGTACGGCAACATTCCACAATCTCTTTATATTCTTTGATCTTCCAAATAGAAAGTCACTGCCAAATAACTCTGAGATTCTGTTAGGGACTGCCCAAACAACTCTAAACTTCTCTAAAACACGATACCAAATGCTCATCGAGAAAGGACAGTGAAGGAAACGATGATTACCTGTCTCATTAGTGTTTCTGCAAAAACCACACCAGCTAGGAGATAGATGCAGATATCGCTTTCTCCTTTGCAACAAATCATTAGTGACACAAGCAGCCAATTAAAAGTGTTTACTTTAGCGGGAACTGAAGGCGCTCCAAATAACCAAAAGCTCCATGATTTCACCCAATTCTCTATCACTAGGCTCCCTCCTAAAATGAAAATTTCAAGACACGAGTTTCTTAATAAGTGGGAATTTATATCTCACTTTCTATTTACAGAATTTAATTTTTTTTTCTCTAATAAATAAGAACTAATTTATTTATTTATCAACTTTATCCTATTAAGTTAGTTATTCACTTAATAGAAGAGTATTTTGCAAGCACATTTATTATATTCTTTTTTTTTTAAAATTTTTATATAACTAAACAACATAATATGTTTTGGTAACTTAATTCCTAGATATATTATTAGTAAACACATTAATTCTGAAATTTAATTTCGTGGAATTAGTCTCCTTTTTCTTTAGAATCTATTTCCTATTTTTTCAATTCCTAATTAACAGTGCTGTTTATCTTCTCCCATCTCTCTTCTCTTCTCTTCCGAGCCCCCCTGTCTCTCTCTCTCTCTCTTCCATGGAGAACTAAGGCACGAGCACGTGCGAAAAAGATCAACAGAATGGCGAACTGGTTGTGGCCACCTACGTTGCGTCGGCGTTCTTCGCGTCTCTTGAGCGCTGCTCCTACATTGAGGGTTATTTTTCTTCTTCACTCTAAATATTTTGAGGGTCGAGAATGATAAAAAGCCCTCACATGTTTTAGTCATGGATCATCGTGGAATTATAACCCTCAAATAGGGATTTCAACACAAATGACCTTTTTTGGAGGATGTTTTTCATAAATGGCCGAAGTTTTACAAAATTGTGAAATGGCCGTTCTCATTAACTTAGTGGTCAATTATTGATTGACTTAGTAGTCAATTCTTGATTGACTTAACAATCAATTATGATTAACTCTAATTTATCACTGATTAACTCAATTATTTTTTATTATTAATCAACATTAGTTAATAATTAATCAAAATTAATTCATAATTAATCAATTTTAATCAATAAATTACATGTTTATTAATTATAAACCATTGATAAATTAATAATGAATCAGAAAATCACAGATTGATTATGGTCCATAGGTCAACCACTGGCTCATTTAAAAATGCTATTTTCGTAAAATAAAAAAAGTTCGGTCATTTATGAAAAGAGGTGGTTAAAAAAGATCACCCAACATAATTTTCCACCCAGCATAATTTCCCCCTCAAATATTGAATAAAAAACATTTCTCTTGTAAGTTTATAATCTGGGGGTGCTTCGCTGTGAAATCTTGAGGACATGGTTACTTGAGAAAGAATACTTGGCAGCTTGTTTAGAAGAACCCCATTTCACCTTATGTAGATTTCCAGAGAAAATAAAGAATAAATAAAACTGCATTGGGTAAGATATGGGTTGACAAAACTAGAAGAATTGTTCCTAGGAGATTAAAAAAAAAAAAAAGAAGCTAGATGATATTCTCAAATCTTCAGCTGAAAGCTAGATGAATTGCCGGCGATAATAGTTCTCAACCACTTTGAAAACTCCACAAATTGTAGAAAAGGCATTCATTCATTGACCCTTTATAGTTTGCTTGGGAAGAAGAAAAAGATAATCGCAATTTATGGCTGAATGAAATTCAAAGGGATGGCAATGGGGCAGGTTGACCTTTCCCACAACCGGCACCGTTTTGTGAAGGCCTCGTCCCGTCCCGTCCTTGCACCAATTTACCGTTAAGGGAGGCGTCACGGGTTCAGGCAACTTGCGAATCACCCGTTAACCCATTTACAATAATTCAAGAAAAAAAAAATACAGAAAGGGGGAAGTGGGGGAGTGAAGAGTAGTAATAAAGGTAAGAGTAATGCCTTTATTGTTTTTGCTTCTAAATGAATAAAGGAAAGTCTAGTATGGCAACATATTAAATTATATGCACAATTACACGAGTTAATTTTGAAGGACATCCGAACCCGTAACGGGGGACCCAGGAAACAAAAATCAGGTATAACCCGCCCCGCTAGGGATCAAGGCCTGCGGGGTTTGTGGGTGAAATTGTCATTACAAGCTCTGCATTGATTAGGCTCTATAGTAGGCCTAGTGATTGTGATTTCTATGAGGTTTGGATCGTGGGGGAAACATTGGAAAGGATTATACAAAATCAGGTAATATTAGAAAACAAATTATGGATTGCCTATTCACTAATCACGTAATTTCAATCTGAATCTACGATTGTATGAACATTTCTTTCCTGACTAAAAAATTTCAACATATAATTGCTTATTCATTCTGACATTACATTTTACCTTGTCTAATCTTGCTTATGTTAACAGTTTTTGACAAAGTATATTATTATACCAAAGAATGAGAAGGTAGTTGACTGAATATTTGAAAAGAAAAGTCATTCCAACAAATTACTGCAAGCAAATCAAAACAAGAGATTCTATAGTCCTACAACAGATGGACTCAACCACATACTAACAAATACAAGTAGTATATTACTTCTCTTTTTTATTTACTTTTCAGGCAGGACTTAGTACTCAGTTCAATTGCTGACGCGTTTGAGCAAAACAAACAGATTAATTGAATTTTGTGGTTCAAAGACGGAGAATGAATTTTCCTCGAATTTCTTGTGTAATAAATCAAATAGCTAATCTAAAATCTCCTCTCCAAAATGCTTCTTTATGGTATTCTCTGAGCCAGATCTCATGCTAGAAGTAAACGCTTTGAGTTGAGGCTTTTCTTGGGGTACGATCTCCATCATTTCGATGCTGAAACATCCGTTTTGTCTCACTGCTGTTTCAACTTCTTGGGGAGATGCAAAATATAGTGGGAAGTTTAAAGAATCTACCTTCTCACTACTGATCTTACCCTGCAGATAGAACATGTAAGAAAAAGCAGATGGAACTTGTAAGAAACTATATAGGATCTCAAATTTGAAAGAATGTAAATTAATGTTCTCAATATTGCAATTTGTAATTTCATGAGTATAAGAACATTCATGCATTGAGCCAGTCTCTAAATCCGCAAGCTACTTGAAAATATTTTTTCAAAGTTAACTTTTGCTATCCACTGAGTTAATTTTTGCACAATAGATGTAAGTCTTTTTTTTAATTTTATATATATATATATATCGTGCTTTTCAATTGTTCAAATTACACTTATGCACTCTTAACTTAACATCATTTGCATGTTACACCCTAAACTTTAATTTTGGTGTTCAAGACCCAAATTTGATAACCTTTGGCAGTGTAGTTCAATCAATAACGGACATCAACTAATGGACTGCTTAGGGTCCGAAATGTTAAAATTAAAGTTCATAATCCAACTTGTCAACCCAGAAAAATTTGGTGTGCATTTGTTCAAATTTCTAGTGCAATTTTTGTCAATAAATGGGCGTCTGTTAGATGTTGGGCCACAATTACAACAAAATTAAAAAATTATGGCCTTATGTACCAAAATTAACAATTTAGAGTTCAAATTACCAAATGCTTATAATCCAGGATGCACCAAAACCTTATTTGGATTTTTTTTTTTTTCCTATAAATCTCAGAGTTTATTCATTTAACTTTTTAGTTAATCAAAATTTAGATAGTCTTAAATGCTCAGAGTTATGCGATTATTGATAAGTTGGCTTGTCAAAGGGAAGTATTGTTTACTACTCTTTTAAAAAACTTATGAGAAACCTTGACTTTTTCAGAACCTAGATAATAGCCCGTCTAGTTAATAGTTTTGAACAAATATTTTTTTTTTTTTTTTTTTTTTTTTTGCGGAAGAGAGCAGTTTAGCAAAAAGTTTTGAACCGTGGTTCAAACCGTCGAAACAAACAAGTTATACATTGCGAACGTTATGTTTAGTAAAACTCTAGGGTACGTTGTGTATTTTTTCTATATTTGAAATAAAAAAAGATTTTCCAACATAGCATATACAATAAATTTTCATTACCTTGTTTGCCATGTCCATGAGGCATGATCCCAAAAGTTCACAAGATTTGTTGGCAAAAACTTCCGAATGAGGACGCCCGTCAGGTCGGCCAGGAATGATAAAGGCCATTAGTCCTCCGTGGACAATCTCCTCTGCTCTGTGTTTGAGAAAGTTTTCCATGTCCTTGGCATATTGAGCTGTGTAAGCCTTGACAACTTCATCTGTAGAGTTTGAGTAGTGGATCCTGCCTTTGTTCCAAGCAGGTGATCTCTTGTTCTCAACCTCTTTTGGCACTCTAGAAAGAATTTGGACAGAATATGAGGAGTGCACAAAGTGAAGGAAGGCCCTCGGAAATAATCGATCTTGGAAAGATCCTGGCACACCCGCGGCAAAGTATCGCCTTTTTGGCGGGAGACTGACGAAAAGCGGGTTGAAATCGTTTGCAGCATGATCGTTGAAGAATATATGAAACTCAGGACATTGAGAACTTTTTCCCTGGTTTTGATACTTTATTTCTACAGCATCAATTATGTTTTGCACTGCTAGGAATGTGTTAGGCCCAGCGGCGCACCCCAAATCAGCAATACGGAAGGTGTTTGAAGATGAAATGATATCGATGTCAAGTTCCACAGCAATTGCCTTGTTGATGTGTTCTCTTTCAGCATCTATAGCTTCTCTCTACAATTTAAAAAATTGGGTTATCAAATATATCCTATTCCTCAAAACGATCATATCAGGTGCAAATGCAAATGTTAATGCATTATTTTGTGCAAAAATATGAAAAGTAATATGTTTGATATGACGGTTTAGTTTGAAAAGTAAAATAAAATTTTGGCATTGGATATAAGATATGCTCGGATCATGCTTTTCTATTGTAATGGTTAGTATGCTCTCTCTGCATTTCAGACTCCAAAGAGGCAAATAGATTGTTTAAAGTCTAGAGAATTACATATTTTTTGCTTGTGTTGTGTGAAAACATTGTGGGATGTTGGCTGCCATATATTTTCTAATTAACTTTTTCTTTCATTTGGCTGTTTTGTCTCTTAGTTGAATATTTATCTAAAAACTTACCTAAAAACCCTCTTTTCTTTTATCATTAACTAGTTGAAGCCACTTACTATGGGGTTAATTTTGTAAGTCCGATCATTGTATTATGTTTTAATTATTGTGTTATTGCTTTTATTTTTTTTATAACTGAAATCTTAGTTAGTTGTTAGTTAATACACAATTAATACCAAAAAAATTATTTCACTAGAACAACTAGGAGAAAAAATATTTATGAGGATCATATTTGAAAGAAGGAAATAAATAAGAATGTATAGCAGGGACAAATGATAAGATTAAATAAGAGTGAGACAAAAAAAAAATTGAGGGATTAAAGAAGCAAATGAAAAGGGGAAGGAGGACTCAAAAAAAAAGGAAGAAAAGCAAAAAAAAAAAAAACGAAAAAAAAGGAACATAAAGAAAAAAGAATATATAATGGTGAAATGATAAGATTAAATATAGGTATGTTTGGTAGGAGGGAGCGAGAGGAGTGGAGAGAGAGTGAATTTCTTGTTTGGTACGGAGAAGAGGATGGAGAGAAGAGAATGAGGGAGAAACACTCTCACCGGCCTACCATTTTGTATCTTTCTATTGATAAAATGATCCTACCAATTCACCCAAAAATTAAAAAATAAATAACTTTTTTACCCTTTAAAAGTAATTATTAACAAATTGTAAAATGAACAATATAGTAATTAAATAAAATACTATCATATATCTTTTTAACTCTCCCTACCTCCTACCAAATAACATAAAGAATTATTATAATGTTCTCTATTCTTCACATTCTCCATCTTCCAACACTCTCTATTATTCCTCTTCTCCATCCCTCCTACCAAATAAAAGAGTGAGAGAAAAAATAAAAATGGAGGGACTAAAGAACCAAATATAAAAGAAAGGAGGATCCGGGGAAAAAACAAAAAAACAAAAGGAACAAAGACAAAAAAATAAATAAATAAATAAAGACAAAAAATAAATAAATAAAAAAGTGGGACTAAGATGATAATAGGATTAAATAAGGGTCAGAAGAAAAACAAATACTAGGGACTAAAGACGCAAATGAGAAAAGTACGGGGCGGCCAAGGAAAAAAAAAAACCAGAATCATAAACGAAGTGGGACGAAAGGAAGGAAGTCCCCATTGGATCTTTTTATACTCTCACGACAATATAACACTCCACAGATTATGTTCGGATGAAGAAAAAAAGAAACTAGGAAAACAAACAAAAAAGAAAAAAAAAAAGATGTGACATTTGAGTTAACCTGAAAATCAGAGTTCTTGCTATAGCTATAAAGACCGCTTCCTCCGTTCATTGTATATGCTTTCCCTTCTGCTTCTGCCATCTTTCTAATTCTGCCTGTTACTCTATGTTGAACAAAATCTACTCACCATAGGTCTTTATATACACGGATTTGATCGCTATGACTTTTTATTAGGATTTTAGGAATAATAGTTTTCATAAACTTGAATATTTTTCCTTTACTAGTTTGCTATGCCAGCTGGCATATTCTGTTTTGTTTTTCTGTTTTGCTCTATCAGTCTTGGGATATGCGAGCTTTCCTATTTAGCTCTATATATTCCTTCCGTTGCAATCTTCTTAAGGTTAATGAGAATATGAGATTCTTCCTCAATCTTTTTCTCTAATATGGTATCAGAGCAATACCCTTATGTTGCTCCTTCTTCTTCTTCTTCGTCTTCCTCCTTTTTTTGAGAATGACTCGTGGAGGGCAGAACAACAACAACAACAACAATCAGTTTCAGCCACTCACTCCTCCCTCATCCTTTGCTACGGCATCTGTTCCAGATCCAGCTCCAATGGACAATATTCACAGTCCGTTTTTTCTTCACAGTGGCGACCATCCTGGTATGACCCTGGTTTCTCATGTTCTCACCAGCCCAAACTACAATACTTGGAGTCGTGCGATGCTTATGGCGCTCAATGCCAAAAACAAACTCGGTTTTGTTGATGGCACTCTTCGGCAGCCAAACCCAGAAGCTCCTTCAGCCAATATATGGTATCGATGTAACAGTATGGTTACATCCTGGCTTCTTAATGCCGTCTCAAAGGAGATAGAAGATAGTCTCCTTTATCTAGATAGTGCCCACGCAGTCTGGTCAGATCTCCATGAAAGATTGCGTCAGAGTAATGCCCCATGAATTTTCCAGATCAAACAGCAGCTCCAAAGTTTATCTCAAGGTTCGATGGACATTAATACATACTACACTCGGCTGAAAATCCTTTGGGATGAACTTAAAAACTTTCAGCCAGTGCCTGTTTGCCAATGTGGGGGGATGAAGGCTTGGATGGACTATCAACAACAGGAGTATGTCATGCAATTTTTGATGGGGCTCAATGAATCCTATGCTGCAACCAGAGGTCAGATTCTGAAGCTTGACCCATTGCCTCCTGTGGCGAAGGTGTTTAATCTTGTTGTCCAAGAAGAAAGGCAACGTTCCATTGGTCCGGGTTCTTCAGCTCCGGCAGATTCTTTGGCCTTCAACGTTTCTTCCTCTTCTCCGCCCCTACTGCCAACTCCGGTGGCACCTCTGGCATCTGCATCCCCCTCACAGCACAAACCTCGGCGAGAGCGGCCCATCTGTTCGCATTGTGGTCTCACAGGGCACTCAGTGGATCGGTGCTATAGGCTGCATGGTTTCCCACCGGGTTACAAGCCCAAGCCCAGGGCCCAAGCCCATCAGAACTCTCTTCAATCCACATTTCATTCCACTCCTGCCTCTGAGAACCCTAGGGTTCCTTTTTCTGCACCAACAGCTGCCATTACAACTGCCTTTTCTCCACTGCCTCGCCAGCCACCTCTACCTGCCTCAATCACGTCTTCTGGGCAGCTCTCCTCTGATCAGATGCAACAATTGATTACTTATCTCAGCTCGTAGCTTCACGTTCACAGTACTACCTCCTCTGAATCTCCTTCGTTCATAGCACCCTCCATTTCACACATCCATGGTAATTTTTCTTCTGCTCTCTCTATATCTCATCCGACTATTCCTTCCAACACTTGGGTAATTGATACTGGTGCCACACATCACGTATGTAGTTCACTTTCGATGTTTACAAATTCCATACCAGTGCACAATAACACAACCATCACTCTTCCTAATGGTCACAAAGTTCACATCAATCGGGTCGGCACTGTTCGATTATCCAATTCTCTGGTCTTACATAATGTTCTTTTTGTTCCCCTGTTTTCCTTTAATCTTCTGAGCGTCAATGCACTCACCATCAGCCATAACTGTTGTGTTAATTTCCTATCTCATTCGTGCATCATCCAGGACCTCACTCGGGGCTTGACGGGAAGGGTAGACGCCACGACAACCTTTACTTTTTTTAACTAGGGACACCAGTTTGTAATTCTCTGTTTTCTTGTTCTGTAGTTTCCAAAACTGATGTATGGCATTATCGCCTTGGATACCCCTCGCATGTTAAAATTCAGACTCTTCATAATGAATTACAAATTCCTGGCTCACTTTCTCATTTATCTTCACACTGTCGTATCTGTCATTTGGCTAAGCAAAAACGGCTTCCATTTATTTCTCACAATAATATATCTGCAAAACCTTTTGATTTAGTTCACATTGACATTTGGGGCCCTTTTAATGTTGAAACACTTGCTGGTCACAAGTATTTTCTCACTATAGTCGATGATTGCACTCGTGCTACTTGGCTTTACCTTTTACGAGCCAAGTCTGATGTTTTCACTGTTTTTCCTAATTTCTACACTCTTATTCAAACTCAATATGGTCTCACAATCAAGTCTGTTCGTTCTGACAATGCACCTGAGTTAGCCTTTATTGATTTTTTTCGTTCCAAAGGGATCATTCCGTACCATTCTTGCATTGACACGCCGGAACAAAATTCGGTGGTTGAACGTAAACACCAGCACATCCTCAATGTGGCTCGTGCTTTACTTTTCCAATCTTGTGTTCCTCTTTGTTATTGGGGTGAATGTGTCTTAACAGCAGGTTTTTTAATTAATCGCATACCATCCCCTTTGTTATCCAACAAAACCCCTTTTGAACTTTTAAACAACAAAAAACCATCCTATGCTCATTTGAGGACTTTCGGTTGTCTTTGTTATGGTTCCACTCTTCCTAGTCAGCGTACAAAGTTCTCTTCCCGTGCTCGCGCCTCTGTGTTTTTAGGCTACCCCTTTGGATACAAGGGTTACAAGCTGCTAGACTTAGAAAGTAATAAAACCTACATCACTAGGAATGTTACCTTTCATGAGACCATCTTCCCTTTTAATCAAACACAACCCGGCCATGTCCTCCATGACTTTTTCAGTGACCGTGTCCTGCCTACTCCTATTTCCAGTATACCACCTTCACACCATACTCAGGTTCCCTCCAGTCCACCTTCTCCATCTGGCCCCTCTACTCCTACTTCTACCTCCCCTTTATCTCGTCCCCATCGTGTCTCTAAACCACCATCCTACCTGAAAGATTACCATTGTTCCTTGGCTGCCAATTCCTCCTCTGTTGCAAATGTCCCCTCTTCCGTCTCCACTTCCTATCCTATCTCTGCCTGCCTCAATTACCACAGGTTATCTTCTCCCTATCGTCACTACATCTTGTCTATTTCCTCCCATACTGAGCCTGTGTCTTTTTCCCAAGCCTTTGAGATTCTGATGGCGTGATGCCATGAACGTGGAGCTGCAGGCCTTGGAAAGTAATGGAACCTGGTCCGGTGTTCCTCTTCCTCCTGGCAAACACTCTGTGGGCTGTAAGTGGGTGTACAAAACTAAATTTCACGCGGATGGTACTGTGGAACGACATAAAGCTCGTCTGGTGGCCAAAGGGTTTACACAATAAGAAGGTATTGATTTCCTTGACACTTTTTCCCCTGTGGCTAAGCTTGTTATTGTAAAAGTTTTACTCTCATTGGCTGCCATTTCGGGCTGGTCTCTCACTCAATTGGATGTCACCAATGCCTTCCTCTATGGTGACCTCACAGAGGAAATTTATATGGCTCTCCCTCTTGGATATCCTTGTCGACAAGGGGAGTATTTACCCTCTAATGCAGTTTGTCGCCTTCATAAATCCATATATGGGCTGCGACAGGCATCTAGGCAATGGTTTCACAAATTCTCCACTGTTTTGCTTGAGGAAGGCTTCACTCAATCTACTTGTGATCACTCTCTGTTCATTAAGTCACATGGACAACCTTTATGGCACTTTTGGTGTATGTAGATGATATTATCATCACAAGTAATGATCAAGCATCCGTGGATGATCTCAAGTCTGCACTTGGTAAGCGGTTTAAGATGAAAGATTTAGGAGTTCTAAAGTATTTTCTGGGTTTGGAGGTTGCTCGTTCAGTCGCTGGAATTTCCATTTGCCAGCGCAAATATGCTCTGGAGCTACTTTCTGATGTGGGGTATCTAGGATGTAAACCATCCTCTATCCCTATGGATCCAAACCTCAAATTGTCAGCCTCTGAAGGTGAGTTGCTACCTGATCCCACTAGCTACCGCCGCTTGATTGGGAAGTTGATATACCTCACCATCACAAGGCCTAATCTCAGCTACTCAGTTAACCGTCTCAGCCAATTCTTGGCTACTCCTCGTGCTCCACATCTTCAAGCAGCCCTCCGTATTCTGCAGTACATCAAGAAGACTCCGGGCCAAGGTCTTTTTTTTCCTTCAAACTGAACAATCCAGCTCAAAGCATTTGCGGATGCTGATTGGGGTACATGTCCCGATACACGGCGTTCCCTCACTGGATACTGTGTATTCCTTGGTTCTTCTCTTGTGTCTTGGAGGTCCAAGAAACAGCAAGTTGTTTCTCGATCTTCAGCTGAAGCTGAATATCGCTCTATGACTAACACTACTTGTGAGATTGTGTGGTTGCTCTGTCTTCTTTGCGAGTTGCATGTTCAACATCATGGCCCGGCTTTGCTTTACTGTGACAATCAAGCCGCGCTTCACATTGCAGCCAATCCCGTCTATCATGAGCGTACAAAACATATAGAGATAGACTGTCATCTCGTGCGTGAGAAGATGCAGGATGGGATCATCATAACCATGCATGTCTCCACTCAAAATCAACTAGCGGATCTGCTCACTAAAGCATTGCATCCTTCACAGTTTCACCTTCTTTTGGGCAAGATAGGAATCCAAAATTTATATTCTCCATCTTGAGGGGGAGTATTAGGATTTTAGGAATAATAGTTTTCATAAACCTGAATATTTTTCCTTTACTATTTCGCTATGCCAGCTGGCATATTCTGTTTTGCTCTATCAGTCTTGGATATGTGAGCTTTCCTATTTAGCTCTTTATATTCCTTCCGTTGTAATCTTCTGAAGGTTAATGAGAATATGAGATTCTTCCTCAATCTTTTTCTCTAATACTTTTCTACAAAACGAATTCTATCAAGTTGGTAATAATATATGAAAATGAATCTAATGTGAAAGGTAATAGGATCGGAAAGAAAAGAAAATTAATAAGAATAAGTAGTATTGATTTATTTTTAAGTGTTTACTTAACTTTAAATTGTATAATGAAAAATAACTTCTTTTCTTTTCACTGTATATTAAAATTAAGAATAACAATATTATCAATGTAATTATTAAAAAAATCATTTTACAAATTAAGTAATCATTGACTATTACTAAAAAGTCTTTTTACAAATTAAGTAATTATTGACTATATTACAAAATTCGGCATTAATTCCCTTTGAGAAAATCAATACCAGGCGATGCAAAATTCGGCATTATTTTAACGGTAATCATATTTATCAAACAGCCACATAAAGTAATGGTTATTTTAAGGATAAAATTTTGACAGTATATCTGATGACTAATTGAACAAAAATTCAATAAAATATTGTGGTAGTCAAAAGGACGCGAAATGTCTTTTGCTTCTCGAATCAGTGCTTCAAGATGCGGATCCCCTATCCAAATATTCCAATCCCAGTAAGCCACCTTATTTGAAAGTTCTACCAAAATGAAAAAGTCATTAGCTTATTTTTTAGACAAATTACACGGGTTCCTCCTAAATATAGCCCTTATTAGAAAATATCCCTTAAACTTTAATTTGTAACTTTAATTTTTATAATTTTAAGCTTTAATAAAATTAATTGATTAAAACTCTTTAATTAATTAATTAATTCTATTAATTCTAATGTTACTCCACTATAAATTTTGAATTATACTCTCGTAAATATAGATATAAATTTACTTTCAAGTAATGAAGTGTCCATTTAATATAATCATTACATATAGATCAATCCCCATAAATAATTCATAATTAGAGCTAGGTGAAATCCATAAACCTCTCTAATTATGTCTTTATCCTTAAATACCATTGATTCTCTAATGGATAGTGATTCATAAAATAAATTCATGAATCAGAGATTCTACTAATCCAAGTACCAAATCAACCCTCAAGAGAATTATTTATATGCTTCTTTCTCATGAAGAAATGGATTTCATCTCGTATATTAGCGATCCCAACTATTTACATGAAATAGAATTCAGTATCTTATAATTCGTACCGAGTAAATCAAAAGACACAAATCCATAAATAGGAGTCTGCTAATAACTTAGGATTAAAATCATTCTATATGTGACCATTAGTAGACTCATTTAGAATTTCTATACTTAACAGAAATTATCAGAAATTCTCAGAAATTCATATTGTGTCTCTGTCTCGGTTCCATATAATCTCATTATGCGTAATACACTCATTTAATATATCGTCATATTAACAGTGCAGATAACACCGCTCCATTCTAAATGGGGATGACATGTATTAGTAATGTTTTAAAATTAAAGATTTCAAATTTTAATTAAAATCATTACGAACATCATTTTTATTATTATCCTTAAATATTATCCTCTCGCATATAACACTTATATACAATATTTATAGTCAAATAAATAATTACAAAATTTTTAATTATATTAATATTTAAAATATTCAATAATATATGCACATAAAATAGTAAATAAACTCTTTTATTAAATAAATAATAAATATTTTATTACATATCATATTTTTAAGACACCGCTCTCAACAAAAACATCTAATTTCCCTCAATTTAATTTTTGCAATTTCAAGGGATTTGTCTTGCTTATCATAGCTAGATTGTGCAAGAACCTCCTTCTATATGCAAAGAGTACTCCTTCTCCATCATTTGACCCACCCTGAGCAGGTTCTGATCTATGCTGGGATAAGAGTACATCATTGATGTATTTCTTGTCCTTTCTTGTGTCAATAGCAATGGTCCCTTTGCCTGTTGCCTCCATGAAGTCACCATTGCCAATTTTGACTTTTGTGACAGCTCCGTTTGGTATCTAGATTCGTTTCTTGATTCGAATCATAATTCGTGATTCGCTACAATATTTTTTCTCATAAAAAATACACATAAATTGAAAATGATTCTAATCACATGGTTTGAATCTATGAACCAAACGCCAATAAATCAAGACTACAGAAAATGCCTTCATTTTTTGTCATGTGGTTACTACAACCACTCTCTAGGTACCGGGCATCTTTCTTTTCGTCTAATGTAGCTTTGCAGAAGAGATAATTTTCATCATTTTTCTCTTCTAAGAAATTAGATTGATGATTTTTCTTTAAACGGCAATTATTTTCAACGTGCCCAAATTTTTTACAATTTTGGCACTGTGCCCAAATTCTTTAGTTGCTTCAATTGCAAAGATATTGCATCATATTTTTGTACAAGAAATTAGTATCTTCTCAACAATTTTCTTGTCAGAAAAATTTTTCACCATAGGCTCTCATTTGATTAACTATTTCTTTTATTCTAGAATAAATTAATTTGCGGTCTCATTACCCTTCATTTTAATATTTTCAAAATCTATTCTATGAGTCTACAATTTGACGGTGCATACTTTTTGGTACCTTTTTAGGCTTTGTTCATTTCACCTATTCGAGTTTTGTTACAGTAAAAAGCTCTCAGAAACAGTCACATCTAACTTTTTTGTTACAGTAAAAGCTCTTACATAAAGTTTATCTCAACTCGAATTAAAAACTCAAATCAGCAAACTAAACGGGCCCTTAATATTTGAGAATCCTTTTGTTTGTTTTCTTTGAGCACCTTCTTTTGATTAGCTGAAAAGGTGGATATGTCTTCTAGAACATTGAATCCCTCTTCAATTTTCCGCAGATTTTGGGAGCGAAAATAGGTCGTCATTTTAATGGACCAAAAATCATAATTTTCTCCATGGAAAATTGGAAGAGGAACGGAAGAGCAGTCGTCCATTCGTGATTGGTTTATAATATGAGAGATTTCTTCTACGCCCGATAGAAAACCGAAAGCAGCTCTAATACCACTGATGGAATATTTTTGTTATAAAAAAATAAATAAAAATAAATAAATAAAAACTTTTTAAAAAGGTGTGGTCGAAAGTTGTGTGTAGTGATTATTCGTGTTTGGTACAAAGGTACGATTAGTAGTCTTAATTAGGCAATTAGTATTTGGTTATATGTTGAATAATGGGACAAGTTGTAATATAGAGGTCTGCTAAAAAGGGTGGGCACGGTAGAATTGGGAAAAGATATTTATATTATTTGTTTTCAGGTTACACACATAAGCAACTGAGTTTGCCTATTAGTATTTGGTGCCGGTCATTGGAGATCCGCCATTGTTGCTTAATGGCAAGGGTTGGAATCGATTTCGGATTCTTCCACTTATCTGGTGTGATTAGTTATTGTATTCTTTTTGAAGGGGCTTTTGGCCACGTTAAATAACCATATCATTGTGTTATTATTTTACTGTGCTATTATATTCTTGTAACAAGGTTATTTTTAGTGATTTTGTGTCAACAACAAAGGTTTTACGGTCAATCAGATCTTACAAAAGCGTTTAAATAATATGCCTTTCAGACTTGACATACAAGATCGTAGTTATCGAAACAACAAGCAAGCGATGAATTAAAAGGCTAATTATGCATCCCTAGTGTAGGCGCAAGTGCATCTTGTAGGTGAATTGCTCAAGTAATATTGCAACATACTCCTGATCATGAAGCCAAGGATAAATAATACTGTCGAATCTTTTCAGAGCAACGAAACAGCTTGTTCTATTGCGATGGTTTGCGTTTAAGCACAGCAAGAAAGCTGATTGTTTTCTCCGCTTCAGCGATAGAGCTTGGATCTATCTCTTCTAGTTTCTTAAGATACAAGTCAAAAAGCTCATCCACAATCTCTTCTCCAAATTCCTGCTTGATCAGTTGGCCAAGAGTAGATCTCACACAGTACGTAAGTTGGTGGGCATTAAGAGAAGCACCATTTACCTTCACATGGGGAAGAACTTCTATTCTCTCTGCGCTAAAACTTCCATTTCGCTTCACGGCGGCTTCAAATTCTTGAGGTGTCATCAAATAAGTTGGTATGTTGAAGGAGTCCACTTTCTCCTCACTAACTATTCCCTACAAGATTGACGAAGGACGAGTTAAGTAAACTATAAAAACATAGGCCGTGTTTAGAATTGATGCTGTTTTTAATTTTTGCGTTTTTTAAGAAAGAAAAAATTAAAACGTTTCTAAAACGGCGTTTGGCGCAATAAATATAAAAAAGGGAAATGAAAACGATTTTTTGTTTAGTGTAAAATGAGAGAGAAAAAAAAATGACTTTTAATCGTTTTTTATTTTTTATTTTCATTTTATCCTCTCTCGAGCAGAGAGAGAGAAAGAGAGACATTAATAGATTTTTTTACACTAAAAACAATCTCTAGATAAAACTACCAAACGCATTTTCAAAAATGATTTCTGTCTGAGATTTAAAACGTTTTCATTTTTATTTTCATACAAAAAATAAAACATTTTGGAACGAATTCTAAACGCGCTCATAATATTAACACATATAAACAGGGGGTCCAAATCAAGCTTTCCATAAGTTCCAATTTTGCGCACGTATTTGTTATCGACATAAAGGAATATTAACTACAAAAGCAGCCATAAATTATATTTAGCCGGCCGTGAAAGTATTTTTAAATCATAGTCCTTGTTATCTTCCGAACCATAATTTCAATAGCTTACGTACGAGACAGTGGCTTTCACACGAGGCCAAAAGTACGTGAATAATTTTCTTGTGCTTGTCCAAGAAGAGATAAATTAAATTAGTAGCTGTTATCATTAAAAATATTATAAACTGCCTCTAATGTTAACAAATAAGTTTTCACACTTCACAAATTATTTATAAAATATGTTAATTTGCAGGCACCAAATAATCACCTCCACTACGTGTGTGACTACCGATTTATAAGATTTTGATTGGCTTATTTGAGATAATTAATTGGTTCATGATCAAAATAATAAACCTTTTGGTTTGATTTTTCGAAGCAAGTACAATTTATACTCCAATGAAAATGTCTGAGACAGAAATTATTTTTAAAAATGTGTTTTGTAGTTTTATCAAGAGATTATTTTCAGTATAAAAAAAACTCATTAATGTCTCTCTTTTTCTCTCTACTTGAGAGAGGAAAAAACAAAAATAAAAAATTATTAAAATGCGTTTTTCATTTCTCTGATTAAATATTTATGTACCTTTTTAACCTTTTGGTAATAATAGTTATGTACCTTTTTAACCATGTCCATTAGGCAAGATCCTATAAGGTCAAAACCCCTATTTCCTCCTGCTTCAAAAGGATTAACTCCATTGGCGATGCCCAGAATGATAAACACCATCAATCCTCCACAAACAACCTCTTGTGCCCTGGCTTGCAAAAGCTCTTCCATGTCCTTCTCGTATTGAGCTTTATAAGCCTTGATAACTTCATCAGGAGAATTCGAGTAATAAACTCGCCCTTTGTTCCAAGCAGGAGAGCTTTTGTCTATTACTTCTTTTGGCACTTGAGAAAGCCAGTGGATGGAAAAAGAAGAATGAACAAAGTGGAGAGAAGCCTCCGGAAATATGCGACTGTAGAAAGAACCGGGAACTCCGGCAGCGTAATATCGCCGGATTGGAGGAATGTTCTTGAAGAGCATGTTGAAATCATTTGAGGTATGGTCATTGAAGAAAACTTGGAATTCTGGAATTTTGGAAGCGAGGCCTTCGGATTCGAACTTCAACTCCACAGCTTCAATGATGTTTTCCACTGCACTGAATGTATTTGGCCCAACAGAGCAACCTAAATCTGCAATGGAAAAGGCTTTTGGAGGACTCGTACTACTAAATCCTATGTCAAGCTTTTCTGCAACTTCCTTTTGCACAAGTTCTTTAGTAAAATCTATGACCACTCTCTGCAAAAAGTACAATCAATTATTTGAAATATGACTTGCAACAATAAATAGTCAACTCAAATAAATTAGGCATCGTTCATTTCACCTATTTAAATTTAAAATTTGAGTTTTGTTACAGTAAAAATTTTTCAGAAACAGTCATATCTAACTTTTTTGTTACAGTAATAAATTATCATATAAAGTCACAACTCAATTTAAATTAAAAATTTAAATTAATGAACTAAACAGACCCTTAATCTGCCTTCAAAATTTTGTACGGGGAAAGTTTCTCCTTTTTCATAAAAAATCCGCCTTCGAACTTTTGTTGTTGCAAAGACATGGGGAAAAAAATGTGTATACCTGAGAAACGGAGGTGTTGGCATAGCTGTAGGGGCCATCTCCACTGTTCATTGGATATGCTAAAGATAATTTGCCCCTTTCTTCTTCTTCCATCTTTCTCTCTGAGAGCTTTCTTACACTAGGGGACACCATGACTAAGGTCATTATTTATAACAGTACTATGACATACTATCATACAAGTCAATCTTTTTAAAAAATATTAGTGATTGAGTTGAAGGATTGCAATTACAATATTAGGTGTTGGATGGGCTTTGTTATAATAATATATTTATGACATGGCATTATTCCACGTGGCTTGAGCAAAGTCTGAACACTAATGGGTCGGGTGGCGTCGAAGCACCCCGAGCATACAAGTGTTTGAGCATCTGAGCATCTGAGTGTCCAAGTTCCGAGCGTTTGAGTGTCTGAGCATCCGAGTACCTGTGTGTCTAAGCATTTATTCTCGATTTAAAGGAAGAGGCTTGAGGATCACAAGATAACACTAAGTAGCATAATGGTTGGCAATTAAATGCATTCAATAACAAATATTAAATTATTTATCAGTTGTAACAACTAATAGAGGTGAAGAGTTTTACGTTGTGTCTAAGCATTTAAAAATTTTACTTGAACGATTATGAATTCATTTTAAAAACACCCTGTATTATAGTCTGTATTTGACTCAATATGGATCTCAAATTTAAAAATGTAGCAAATGATCACTTCCTGATCTTCATAAACTTTTTCAAATTATGACCAACTCTTTGAACAGAACAAGAAAATCCGTGATATAATAGAGACAGCTTTTTGAGATAAAACACATAGACGTGTAATTAACCTCATCAAACTCGGATAGCCTCGATGCTTTTGGCTTGTCTTGGCACATGATGTTGGTTACATAACAAACAAACAATAAACTCGTGTATCGAATATCCTTAGGTTTACCAACTCGTTTCCGTTTTATTTTCCCATTAAGCCAAACCTAAACCTGTGCTCGAGAGATAGCTATCCATATACTGATAAGGGATGTATGAATTCTCGAGAAGAAAGGACCCGTGGTGGTCTCTCCCAGACCGCCCGGATCCCACGAGTGAATAGAAAGTTAGATCTACATTGGATCTCACCTGAATCGCCTCATCTATCCTCTTAAGGAGAAGTTTAGTTTCGAACCCCAGTTCGAACCGGAGAAGTATGCTATGCTAATGTGCCTCTGATATAATGAGATCTAATCATACATAAAAGAGCTAAATTCTCATATTATGGTACTCCTCTTTGACAGTGCCGCGTGGCAGACTCTCCTTTTCTCTTTTTTTTTTTTTTTTTGCTTTTTTTTCCTTCTTTATCTTTTTATCTTCAATTTTTTATCTTTTAAGTATTTTGCTTTTTTTTTATTTTGTGGATATTTTTTATAATTTAATCTTTTTGGTGTCTTTTCTTTAAATTGGAAACAAAAGTAAGATCATAAAAATAAAGATTATTGATTCTCTTCCTAACGTGTACTTACTATTTAATGATGGTATATAAAAAATCTAATTGCCTTTTAGGCATTTACTAAACTTTTGTAGTAAATAGGGTCAATCGGTAATTGTAATATATAGCATATTTGAAAAACTTGAAATAATAAATAACATAATTATTTTAATTAGTTAGTAAATAGCAATATTCTTAAAAAGAATGTATTTGTTAAAATTTTCTCATTTTATCCTTATTTTTAATTACAAATAAATAGCAATTTTTAAATTTAGAAAAAATCCTCAAAGTTTGAAAACCGTAAATCTTGGCTCTCAATCTCTCTCCTCATGCGCCTTTCTCTCTCCCTCTCTCTTGCACATTTGTCTTTTTCTCTCTGAATGTATGTGTTTTTAATTTTGGGCTCGTTTAGTTCATTAATTCAAGTTTTTAATTCGAATTGAGATGTGACTTTATGTGAAAATTTTTTACTATAGTAAAAAAAGTTCTATTTCTGATAGCTTTTTACTGCAGCAAAACTCAAATCGGTGAAATGAACGGGACCTATGTCTTCTCCATTGGCCATTTCAAAAAAAAAAATCACATTTTTTTTTGTCCAAATCTTGCAACGATAATAGACCTAATGAAAATTGGGAAAAAATGCCTTGGGGTGATCCAACACACTATCAAAGTCGGATCTTTCTCCGTTGATCTCCTCCCACTCTCGCTAAATGTATGATCGCCATGGCCATGGGATTGGGATCTCCATCGTACGATCACCTTCGCAATTTCCTGATGCAATTTATGAAATATCGAATGGCCCATTCAGAATTTACGCCATCACTAAATTTGGTAAATCCAGTATTTACCTTATGAATCCAATTTTCCTTGTAACCTATGATCAACTTTGGTAAATTAACAATTTACTTGATTTATTCCCGTAAACAATAAATCATATACATTTTTATCGGTATTTACTTTTCCTTCTATTAGCATTATAAAAAATATGTTATTTTATGACTCTTAATAGACGACAGTTTTCCAAGAAACTATCGTCTATATAAATGAAAAAAGAAGGTGCCAATTTTTTGGAATTTAGACGACGGTTTTACTAAAACCTTCGTCTGATATAAGAGAATAAACGATTGTTTTCAATTAAGATCTCGTTTGGTTAGAGGATTCGTTCTCTGATTCGAATCATGGTTCATGGTTCGCTACAGTATTTTCTCTCACAAAAAACACACGTAAATCGAAAATGGTTCTAATCCATGAACCAAACGGGCTCTAAATCTCGACTTCACCCAGCTCCCTCTCCCTCTAACTTTAGAAAATGCATTCTCTCTCTCTCTCTCTTCCTTCGACCTGTGAACCCAGCTTAGCCGCGCCCATCACCATCGTCGCCTCTGCCGTCTCCGTCGCGCTTCAGTCCCGATGTTGCTTGTTGTCGCCGCCGTGATGCGTTTCGCCGTCGCTCGTCAAGTCTGTGTCGCCATGGTCCTATCCTCATCCCTTTGACATAACTCTATCAAGTAAGGTATTTTTAGGTTAACATAATATTTGAATTAGATAATGGATTTGAGTTTAGGTTTTAGTTAGGTTTTGAATAATAAAACAAATGTTTTTTTTTTTTGTGAAATTGAATAGGAAGTGTTTTGAATTAAGGTTAGTTTGCATGAGTTATTGAATAATTTTTTTTGGGTAGTGTGATTTGGTACCCATTGGATTATGCGATTGTGTTTGTTTTGATGGTGTATGATTAATGTGTTTGTTTGGATTTTTTTTAGTTGTTACTGACATATAAATTTGTTAATAAAATTATTTCTTTTAATTAGGGATTTGTAATTTTGTTATTTTGGTTTTGTGCAGCAACGAATAGAAAATGGATGTTTGCAAATAGGATGAGTAATGAATATAAGAGAGGGGTTGAAGAATTTGTGTCATTTGCAAAGAATACCATGAAAAAATATGATTCATTACTCATGTTTACAGTGTGGAAATATAAAGAAACAATCAATAGAGGATCTTAGATTTCATTTGTTCTGATATGGGATTGATTGGACTTCTCAAACATGGATATGGCATGGTGAAGATGTACTTCCTACTTTATCATCGATGGTTAGAGGAAATGAGGATGCTTGTATGGATCATGAAAAAATGGTAGTAACATGGTTGAAATGATAAATGATTTGGAGGAAGAATTTGTGAACCGACTGGAGTTGTTTGAGAAGATGATGACTGAGGTGGAGACACCGTGGTATAATAGGTGTAAGAAGTATATCAAATTGTCCGGTTCGATTAGATTGTGGAACTTGAAGGCGTCAGGTGGGTGCTCCAACGTAAGTTTCATGAAACCTTTAGAATTTCTGAACGATGCACTTTCATATACTAATCCAGTGCCAAGTAGTATGTATGAGACTAGGAAGACATTGAACACTATGGGGATGGAGTACGAGAAGATACATACATGCTCGAATAATTGCATTCTATACTAGAAAGAGTGTGAAGACTTTGATAAGTCTCTGGTGTGTCATGAGCCTAGGTGGAAAAAAGATAAGAAACGGAAGAAAATGAGTGCTAACAAAGGTGTTATAGTACATTCCAATAGAACCACGGTTAAAGCGATTGTATAAGAATGAGGGTCATCCAAAAAATTTAATTTGCCATCATGATAAGAGGATCGATGATAGTCTGCTCTCCACAACGGAAGACATTTAATGCAAAGTATCCCAAATTTAGTGCATAGCCTAAAAATGTCGTCTTGCTTTAGCGGCTGATGGAATGAATCCACATAGAAATTTGAGCAACAAGCATAGTACATGGCCAGTCATTCTAGTAAACTACAATATTCCTCCAGACTTGTTCATGAAACGGAAGTTCGTAATGTTGACCTTATTGATCTCAAGACCTAATCAACCAGAAAATGGCATTAGTGTCTACTTGGCACTGTTGATCGACGAGCTTAGGAGTTTGCGGGAAAAAGGGATCCAAGTTGAGGATGGTTTCTGTTAAGAGACCTTCATAATCTGTGCAATGTTCATATGGACCATTAATGGCTTCCTGCATTTAGAAACCTAGTTGGGTACTCAATTAAGAGTTTCATAGGTTGCCCCATTTGCTTAACAGAGACATCTTCTTTCCGGTTGAAACATGGAAAGAAAACGGTTTACAATGGTCATAGGATATTCTTGCCTACAAACCATCGATACCACGAATAAAAAAAGCATTTAATGGTAATAATTAAGAAATACCACCTCCATAATTGTTGATAAAGGAACAAGTATTTGAGATGGTGAAGAATGCCAAAGTTGTTTTTAGGAAAAAGAATGACAAAAATAATAATATTGTGACTAGATCTGGAAGAAGAAGTCAATTTTCTTCGAGCTTCCATATTAGAGTTCACTGTTCGTTCACTATTGTTTGGATGTCATGCATGTTAAGAAAAATATCTGTGAGTCGATAGTTGGCACACTGCTTGACATCCCAGTAAAATGAATGACAGTCTCAAAGCATGGTTGGATCTCGTGTAGATAAACATTATATGTGACTTGGGTCCTAAAAGGAGAAGCTCTCGCACTTACTTACATTTGGCTAAGTATACATTATTGAGACAAGAGAACAAACAGTTATCTGAGTGGCTTGCTGCAATCAAAGTTCCAGAAAGGTAGTCTTCCAACTTCAAGAATATGGTGTCAATGAAAGACTTGTAGCTTGTTGGAATGAAGACACATGCTTGTCACACACTAATACAACAATTGTTGCCACTTGCTTCGTGGACTTCTAACAAAAGATGTTAGATATGCACTTATCAAGTTTTGATTTTTCTTTAACTCCATATGCTAGAAGGTAGTAGATCCAGTGATGTTGGATACAATACAATCAAAGTTGGTGAATACCTTGTGAATGCTTGAGAAGTATTTTCCACCATCCTTCTTTGACATCATGATCCATCTAACGGTGCACTTAGTTCGCGAAGTGAGATTTTGTGGACCGGTGTGCTTAAGGTGGATGTACCCTTTTGAAAGATACATGAAAGTCCTAAAAGGTTATGTGAAGAACCGAAATAGGCTGGAGGGTTATATTGTGGATAGTTATATAGCCAAAGAAGCTGTTGAATTTTGCTCGGAGTATTTCTAACGCAGAAGCAATAGGTTTACCTACAAAGGTAAACATTGAACCCAAAGGTGAATCAGCCGCTACGCCTTATTTGGTTCCTCGTGAAGCATGGGAACAAGCTTGTCTCTACATTCTACACAATACTCGTGAGGTTGATCCATACATCGAAGTGCATAAAAAGGGAAATAAAGGATACATTCCTAGAAAGAGGAAGAAATGAGAAATGGTTGCTAGATGAACATAACTAGACATTTATAGAGTAGATAAAGACACACATTTACTCTAAAGTTCGCGAGTCTCAAAGTGAAGGTGTCTCACAAGACTTGTTAAAGCTGGCCGGAGAGTCATCGTCTATGGTCATGAGATACACGTCATATTCAATAAATGGCTATACCTTTTACACTCGTAAAAGAGATGAGAAGCATCCGGTCTCAAATAGAGGTGTTAGTCTCTGTGCCGATGCTATGCATGTTTTCTCTACAAAAGACAAGAATCCTATATAAGGAACAATGACCTACTATGGTTTTGTCGAGAACATATGGGAACTTAACTATAGTGGATTGCGAGTGGCACTTTTAAAGTGCACTTGGGCCAACAATAAGAATGTGAAGATTAATGGTGACGGCGCTACAGTTATAGACTTTCATCGACTGCGCTACAGGTTCATTTTGGCAATGCAAGCAAAATAAGTTTTCTATACAACCGATACTAAGGATTTGAAGTTGTCATTAGTTATTTCAATGAAGCCAATAGCAACTTGTGATGGCGAAGGGGATGATAATGATTACAATGACATACCATCGGTTACTAGAGGATTACCACCGGTTTACAAGATTGATGGTTTTAAAGATGATGATTCTAACTTAGTCCATTTGGATGTTGAATGGACATGTGTAGAAAAATGTAATAATATGAAGAGAAAAAAATGATCATGTATTTATATGTGCTTTTATGAACATTTAATTTATCCGTTGTTGTTATAATATTAATCATGTGAAACTACATTCATTGTGTACTATTGTAGTTAGTAATTCATTTCATCTTGTTAGTTTGTAATTTATTTGTTATTTTTTTATTGTACATTATTATTAATATTTATAATTATATAATTGACTAAAAGTGGAGAATTATAAGGCTAAATAACACTTGTGATATAGGCCACCCGTAGGACAAATTCTTTTGATGATGCAAAACATATAACGGCGGTTTAAACAGAAAACCGTCATAAAATACTTGTATCTAAAGGTGACATCATCGAGCCAAATTGCCATCCCACCACAATATTAGACGACGTTTAAGAGGGAAACCGTAAAAGGTCATTGAAATTTAACGACTCTTGATATCACGATGATTTTGCTAACCATCTTTGTTTCCTTTAACAACCATTATAAATCGTCATTAAATGTGGTATTGTACTAGCGAACAATACCCAACATCCATATTACTCAAAATCATAAAACCTAAACTAATTTTGTCATAACATTTTATCGAAATTTATGTAAAAAATAGGAGATTAATAAAATTTACTTCGAGGAGAATGTGGATTTAACGTCGAACGACAAGGAGTGGCAATAGAACGAAAGGCAAATCAGTTGTGCTGTTTGGGTGGAGAGATTGGCAAAACATGTAATGAAAATCGTAGTTCGGGCCACTGTTTGATTTTCAAGTGTATTTTCACAAAATGAGGAAGTTCGGTGTTCTAAAAGAGTATTAGACGACAGTTTTTGAAAAAATGTCATTGTATATGGCACTTTAGATGACAGTTTCTAGTAAATCGTCATCTAATCACAGCGTGAATCAGAAATATGGGAAATTTTTATGCAACATTTTTAATTAGTGTTTAGACGACAGCTTCCTTATAAACCATCATCTAATATGAGTCGTTAAAAACGATTTTTATTGTAGTGTGCAAGAGTAAAAAAATATCATGATAATTATTGAATGTAACATTAACATTAATTAAACATAACAGGTTAATCATTAAACATAACATTTGCTATTATACACCTCTCTAATGTCAATGCTATATTTAATGATCGTCGTACTGTCTTTTATTGGCATATATTACCTTTCATGAGTCATCTATCCTATGGACCATAACAAAAACCTTTAAATCTCTCTCTCTCTCTCTCTCTCTCTCTCTCTATATAACAAAAACCTTTAAATCTCTCTCTCTCTCTCTATATATATATATATACATATATATATATATATATGAAACTAACTATTAAAAACCTATCTATGCAAACGAATATTATATATATGAAACTAACTATCTATCTATGCAAACGAATATTATATATATGGGTGTGATTTTAATGGTTATTTTATTTTTATTATTATTATTATTATTATTATTATTATTATTATTATAATAGGTATTATTATTATTATTAT
>NW_010357248.1:237182-251406 GCF_000414095.1 Morus notabilis
TATTATTATTATTATTATTATTATTATTATAGGTATTATTATTATTATTATTATATGTAAGAATTAATCTGACAGTTATAATAAATTAAATAATTAGTCAAAATAATTATGATAATTAATGAGATTGAATTCTAATCACGGCACGTCATTAAATTTCTATAGTTATTAGTTACTGATGGAAATGTAACATTTAAATAATATATATGTATATACGTATATATGTGTATACATATATACATACACGACTTTAATTAGATAGATACTAAGTGCATGAAAGAAAGCGACTATTGCTATTTTGTAGTTTAATTTATCGATGTAGCTCGTTCAATTATTGAATTATTTAAATGACATATGAGTGAGAACCTCAGGATAGATATATCTTGAGAGTAGTTGGGCAAGATTTTCTGGTTTGGCTTCTTAATTGTCTTTTCTTGTGAGTATATTCGTCGTTTAACATTTGAATACTCTGATGAAGGACAAAAAAATATTAATTTATTTTTGCCAATTATATAGCTCTATGAAATGTATGATTATTGTAGCCATCCGTTCAGTTTTGAAAGCATATGATTGGTCTGAGTGCGGTCCTTCTACAAAGACTGTCCAAATTTTTTCTTAATTGGGTTTGGCCGAAATGAATTGCATGTTATTACAAGTCATCTTATTCTTTCTTTGAAAAATGCTATAAAATTCTTTTGGTACTCTATTTGTCACTTTCTCTCTTCTTTTTTTATTCTATTCATGACGTGGATGTCAAGTTAAAATTTTAATTTAGTACGTCCAAACATAATTATTAATGTCAGGTCCTTTGGCTCTTTATAGGACCTAAAAGATTTTCAAAAATAGGATTGGATAATACCTGCATAATGCGCAGTGTCTTGTGCCTCTTTAGGGAGAAAAAATAAGTTTTTAATTGTTATATTTTTATTATTAATTATTCATTAAATATATAAATTTAATGATATAATAAGATAAGAATTAATTTTTATTAATTTTTATTAATTTTTTTAATTAACTATTTAATATTGTCAAACGATTAAAATAGCGATACCGTTAAAACACGTCTCAAAATATTATAGATATATGATGCAAAATAACATTTGTACTAGTCCAGATTATATGATTATGGTTGCCTTACAAATAACTTGAATCAATATCGTTCATCATATCCTCTTATCTTTAAAATAAAACTCTCTCTCTCTCTTATTTTTGTAATAACCGCACACAGCCCTAAGCAATTAAGGATCGATGTGACTATGATCATGTTCATCGAGAACTCTCTTTCCTTCTCTCTATCTCTCTCATTGTTCGAGTTTTATTTTTGTAATAACCACACACACCCCTAACTAATCCAAGATATGATCGTGTTCATTGAGAATTATAGTTTGGAGCATGAAGATCATGTTTGTGGTTATGGAGGTCGTAAGGTTATCCTCGGTGAATCCTAAACAGTACAGATCGTGAGTCAGATCTAGAACCGATCAAAAATGCTTCCGCATGTGTACCTGATAATTTTCCTTAATCTACGAAAAGTTCATAAAAGCAAGTTCTATGAATGTAAATACGACACTATCAAGTTCTCACTCTTATTCATTAATAAAATATAATATATATGTGGAAATGTTTTGAAGAAGTTAGGGTCAGGCTACCAAAAAAGAAAATAAAAGTCTTCATTAAAACACTCAACCAAGAAAACCTAATGGAAAAACACCATGGAGTAGAAAAGAGTGTGTTATTCAGGCCTCGTTCATTTCGTCGATTCAAATTTAGAATTCGAGTTTTACTACAGTAAAAAGCTCTCAGAAACAATCACATCTAACTTTTTTGCTACAGTAAAAAGCTCTCACATAAAGTCACATCTCAACTCGAATTAAAAACTTGAATCAACAAACTGAACGGGGAGTTTAGTCTTATTTACACTTAAAGAATTCTCACTTCGAGAGAATAGGCAGTTTTATGTAGTTGAGAAGAGTTCAAGATATCAAGTGGACATTGAAAGACTTGCGTCCACTTGCACTTCAATCGTGGAGACGAGAATAGTAAAAAAGACAAATTAATTAAAGCTCTTCAGGTTGTTGTTTAAAACATTTTAATATGTTAAACGTGTTCTTTTTAAAATCTCAAAATATACGATTTAGATCTTTAATATTTATGTTATATAAAATTACGAACATGTTTTAGGTGCTCTAGTAATCAATTGAATTTTTTAAAATTATGTTGCGCAACTCGTTACGTATTTTTCTAATATCATGTGATTTATTATTTTAATATACACCTTTATAAATTTAACGACGAATAAATGTTTTATGGTCAATTTTCTATTGGAGAATCTTCTATTTTATCATAACATATACAATTTTTTTTTTCTAATAACTACAACGGTTTATTATTAGGTTATTTACACTATGCCTTTTATGCGTTTAAATTTATGATTTTAATTCTGCTACAGTGTTTTCTTCTCATAAAAAATTAAATTTTAGATGTCAAAATAAAAAATAACTAATTTAAACGCATGAACTAAACGAGCCCTTAATAGGTGATAGTTTTATTTCCATTCTATAGTTTTCGTAAAAGAAAGCTCAAATTCTTTAAATATTGGCAGGCAAATTATTCAGTTATTCCTCCAATTATAGATCATGTTTGGAGTTTATTTTGTTTTTGTTTTTCACATTTTTCGAGAAAGAAAAAATAAAAACGGAAAAAATGACGTTTGACACAATTAAATACAAAAAACGAAAATGAAAACAATTTTTTTAGTTTAGTGTAAAATGAGAGAAAAATAAAAAATGACTTTTAGTTGTTTTTCATTTTTTATTTTTGTTTTGCATTAATGGATTTTTTATACTAAAAATAATCTATTGATAAAATTACCACATGCATTTTTAAAAATAATTCATGTCTGATATTGAAAATATTTTTATTTTTATTTTTAAACAAAAAATAAAATTATTTTAAAATGAGTTCTAAACGCATCGATAAAAATCTTATCACAAATATCTCAAGAACCTCAATTTGATACTTAATTAATAATAAACAATTTTCAATAAAATAATAATAATAATTTATGAGATGTTTAATTCATGAATTAGAATCATGAGATTATAATTATTTTTTATTTATGTGTATTTTTTATAAAAAAAATACTATAACAAATTATGAATTATAATTCAAATTATGGTATGAATTCTCATACCAAACGTCTCTTTATTTTTTAAAAGAAAATAATTTTTATTTTCTATTTTTAGTGGGGCTACACATATTTTTAGTGGGATTGCAGCCACCATAAAAATAAAAATTATTTTCCTTAGAAAATTAAAAAATTATTATTATTTTACTAAAAATTGTTTATTATTCATTAGGTTTAAGTTCACGTGAGCAGCAGTGAATCGTTACCTGACAGTAGACGCAGGTCGAGACAGGAATAATTAAAGCAGCGCACAGCGCAAAAGATATCTGCCAGTACTTTTTGAGATCTAACCATAGATTCAAGTGCTTACCTCATCTACATAAACATCCATGGAATACAATTTTTTACCGTTATTAGACGGAGTCATTATTAATCTTGTCGGTCGTTTTGGACTCTTTCTGATGACGTGGTGAATAATTACTGGACAAGAGTAAGTTTTCTCAGTGCATCTCATCGTACAATAATCTAATAGCAAAGACAGCGATGCACACTGGGTGCGCAGTTTAACATATCTTCGGCGCGCGAAGGGCTTAAAGCAGCGTGTCTGATAACGTGCGCACGGTGCGGTGGGGACTGGACAGCCATGCCTGATCGTGTAGTCACATCAATTTCCCCTTAATCAAAGTGGAAATCTTTATTCGAAGCATAATTGAAACACGTTAATTTGTGTGTACGGCACCTCCTGTTTGTAAAATATTTCCCAATGGTTTTTCTTTTTATAATAAAAATTAAAAGGGTATTTTCTGGGGGTGAAAATGTATACATAAATTTATTCTCTAATAAAACCCTTATAATAAAATCAGGCCTCGTTCGTTTCGCTGATTCGAGTTTAGAATTTGAGTTTTGCTACAGTAAAAAGCTCTCACAAACAATCACATCTAACTTTTTTGCTACAGTAAAAAGCTCTCACATACAATCACATCTCAACTCAAATTCTAAACTCGAATAATCGAAATGAACGAGGCGTCAGTTTCTAATTATTACACCTAATTAAGATTATATAAAATTAAAAATTTATATAAAATATATAATTTTTTTTACAAATTTTATAATTAAAAAATAACTATTAGTAATTCATAATTTCTAATATTACAAGAGAAGCTCTCATAAATCACATATAAATATATTGCATATGTGCCTCTCTAATATGCAAACAATAGCATATATAAACATTTTAATATTAACTGAAATATATAGAACACGTTTGTTTAATATACTTAATTTAAATAATTGATTCTGTTATAATATTTTTTTTTAAAAAAAATTTAAAATTTAAATGTCAGAATAAAAAATTATAATTTAAATATACCTTTTAAACCAGCTCATAATAATTATAAATAAAATTAAAAATAAAAAGAATTACTATATAATAATTTTAGGGACAATATTGTTTTAGATAATAAGTTCAAATCACTTTAATTTAAATTTAAACAATATTTTTTTTAAAATAAATTAAATGTGATTATTTTTAAAAAATTTTTACTGTAAGTAAACTCAAATCGATAAAATAAACGAGACATGTAATGCATTGACGAAGAAAAATTTATAGGCTATAATATTACTTTTCTTGCATTGAAAAATAATTTTTAAAATCATCAAAGAAACATTTTTTTTTATAGAAAATGAAAAACTAACATAAGCCCTTTTGTTTTTCTTTTTTTTCTATTCTTTTAAGAAACGTTTAATTTATAAATTATTATTATAAAATTAAAATTATTTTTAATTTATGTATATTTTTTATAAAAAAAAATATTATAATAAATTATAAACTATAATTTAAATTATATATGAATTCTCTTACTAAATGTCTTTCTTAATCTTTAATTTTTCTTGATCGGGGGGCTAGAAAACACAAGCCCCTGCCCACCCACAGCATTATTCATCATGGCCGAACAACCACTGTAAAATTGGCCCTCACAGCATTATTCATCATGGCCGAACAACCACTGTAAAATTGGCCCTCCTGTCAACTTCATCTTAATCGAAATAATATTTGCTTTAGTGGGTTTTGAGAGGACACTAAAATATGGGCGGTTGTGGTTTTGCTACTTTGAAAGGTCACGGGTCTTATCCTAGTAGGGTTCCAAATGCTGTGATTCATGGGCGTACTTTATTGAATTAGAGTTCTTGTTTAGGCGCATATTTTGGCGCAGTTAAAGCCTGAAATCTCTGTATCTTCTTCTATCTCAGATCTTTTTCTTCTACTAGATCTATAAGTTGCATGACTCAAAACCCGTTTCGATTGTCTAATTTCTTTTCAAGTTTTGTAAGGTCGATCTTAGTTTTTGTGGTCTCTTGTAACTTTGCTTATATGTTTTTGAAGTTCTTCTTCCTAGGGTTAAGTCGCTTGTATGTGCTTTAAATTATATTCGTTGTCGGTTTTCTTGGAGCTAGCTGTTGTAGTTATGATGCTGGCTGGATCTGTTTCAGATGATGAACTTGAACGGTATATTTTGGGTTTTATTTTTTAGAGTTTAACTTGAGTATAATTTTTGAGTTGAATTTGAGTTATAATTTAAGTTAAACTTGTAATTTGAGTTTGTGTTTGATTGTGTACATTTGAGTTATGGTTTGAGATAAGAATTTTTTTGAGTTTGTATTTGAGTGGGTCAAAACTTGAATTTGTATTTAGATAGTATTTTAATAAAAACTCAATGCTGATAAAAAATTTTAACAGGGTATTTGGATCTGGTTTTATTCTTCTTTTCGTTGTTAACGCATAGAAAAAAAAATCATCTCAATCAGAATTAAAACGAAAAAGTTATAACATTTTTAAGAATAGAAAAAATATTGTTCATTAATTTGAATTCGAGTTTCTGAACTCAAGTTGAAGAGAAAACTTAAACTCGAGTTTTAGTCCTAAACTCAAGTTTGAACTCGAGTTTAAACTCGAGTTTAAACTTAAAAGAACACAAACTCGAATAAAATTGTAACTCGAGTTACATTTTTTTAAATTTTTCACTCAAAAGAACAAGTCATTCTTTACTTAGTTTTTTTTTCATCATGCTTTGAGAAAAGAAATCTTTACTTTTTAGAAATTTGTACCTCATTCATTTTATCAATTTAAATTTAAATTTTAAATTTTATTATAGTAAAAAATTATTAAAAATAGTCACATTTAGGATTTGTAATAATTTTTTTTAAGGAGACGTTTGGTTCATAGATTCAAAATCATCATTCAGTATCATTCTCATTTTACTTGTGTTTTTTATAAGAGAAAATAATGTAGTAAATCACGAACCATGATTCGAATCATAACACAAATCTTCTTTCTAATCGTCTCCTAAATTTTTAATTTGAATTAATATGTGATTTTATATGAAAGTTTAATTTGAATTGATGAAATAAACGAAATTTTAAATTTTTTTATTACAATAAAAAATATTAATATAAAATTATATCCCAATTTAAGTTAAAAATTCCAATCAATGAATTAATGACTCGTTCACTTTGCGGATTCGAGTTTTCAATTTGAGTTGAGATGTGACATTTTTTAGAGTTTTTAAAAAACTAGATATGACATTTTTCTGAGAATTTTTTACTGTAAAAACCTAAAACTGAAAATTTAAATTGGTGAAAAGAACAGGCCAAATGAACATCGTTTTTAGGCTTTTAATTAGAGCAGCGCACAGTGAAAAAAATAGCTGCCAGTACTTTTCGATAGAGCTGACAATTTCAGACACGACACGATGAAACAATACGAAAATGACACGAAATAAATAGGTTTAGACCGCACGATTATTAATTAGGTCATTAACGGGCTGACACAAATAACACGAAAATAAATGTCATTGATTCGTGCCAACCCGTTTAACACGCTTAACCCGTTTAGTTATACAGGCCGTTATCGGGCCAACACGGCCCGGCCTGTCCGACCCGTTTATTAAGCTTATATATATATATATATATATATATATACATATACGTGTGTGTGTGTGTGTGTAAATTTTCTAGAAAGAAACTCTCTTCTATTTTTTCAGAATAGTAAAAAATAAGAATAAATACCTAAAGAATAAACTTTATCTTTCTAAAAGAAACTATCCCAATTAAAGATAAACTCTAACTTAAGAAACCTTATCTCTAATGATAAACCATTTATCCTCTATTTTATTGAAATTCAAATACAAAGACTTTATCTAACCGACAATATATATATATATATATTAGACAAAACTCTAACTCAGTCTCTTGAAACTAATTTTAGTTTTTAGAGCGTAGTTATGCATTCAACCTCAAGACTCAAAGAAGACATTTTCTTATATTTATTTTATGTTTTATGCACTTAAACATTCAAATATTTGGTTATGTTTTCAAACCTATTTAAATGTACTTACTTCTTTGGATGTTTGGTAATTGGTATGTTTTGAAACATATATACTTGATAATCTAGTAGTATCATATATATGTGCGTTTGATATTTGGATATTTTAGTATGTGTTGGCTATTATGCATGATTTTATATTAAGTAGTCAATTAATATAGTTTTGAATACAATATAAAATTATACTATTTTTGCTAGTTGGGTCATATATGTGTTTTTTTCGTGTCGGCCCGTCACGACACGTTTAGTAATCGTATTCGCATGTCGTGTCGTGTTAACCGTGTTATTAGCGTTTCGTGTTTGAGTTTCTGACACGTTTATTAATCGTGTCGTGTTTGTGTTCGTTATAATCATGTCGTGTCATAATTGTACCGACCCAAACACGACACGCGAACACGAATTATCAGCCATACTTTTTGAGATCTAAGCCTAGATTCAAGTGCTTACCTCTTGTAAAGATCCATGGAATACAATTTTTTACCGTTATTAGACGGTCATTGTTAATCTTGCTGGTCGTTTTGCACTCTTTCTGATGACGTGGTGAATAATTACTGGACAAGAATAAACTTTTCTCATGCATCTCATCGTATAATAATCTAACAGCAGCGAAACACACTAAAATCTCGTTCATTTTACTGATTCGAGTTTAAAATTTAAATTTTATTACAATAAAAAATTTTTAAAAATAATCACATTTAATTTTTTTATTTTAATAAAAAAATTTCACATAAAATTATATTTTAACTCAAATTAAAAATTTAAATTAACAAATTAAACGTCCATAAGTGCGCAGTTTAACATATCTTCGGGGCACGAAGGGGGCCGAAAGCAGCGTATCTGATAACGTGCGCATGGTGTAGTGGGGACTGGACAACCATATCTGATCGTGTAGTCACATCAATGTCCCCTTTGTCTAATCAAAGTGGAAATTTTTATTCAAAGATAATTGAAACACGTTAATTTGTGTGTACGGCACCTCCTGTTTGCAAAATATTTTCCAAAGATTTTTCGTTATTTAAAATAAATATAATTTTATATAAAAATTTTCTATTATAATAAAAAAATTAAATATAATTATTTTTAAAAAAATTTTATTTTAATAAAATTTAAATGATTAAAATGATCGGAACTATAATTTATTCTCTGATAAGATCCTTATCAATAAAATTAATTTTTAACTATTAGATCGAATTAAAATTATATAAAATTAAAAATATATAAAATAAATAATTTTTCATAAAAATTTTATAGTTAAAAAATAAAAAATTATCAATAATTCTTTCTTTCTAGTATTACAAGAAAAATTCTCATAATTTACATATAAACATATCGCATATGTGGCTCTCCAATATGCAAACATCAGCAGATATAAACATTTTTAATATTAACTGAAATATATATGACACTTTTGTTCCATATACTTAATTTAAATTATTAATTCTTTTATAATATTTTACTCTCGTAAAAAAAATCTAAATGGGCCCATAATAATTAAAAATAAATAATTACTATATAATAATTTTTGGGACAATATTGTTTTAGATAATGAGTTTAAATCACTTTAATTTGGATTTAAACAGTATTTTTTCACCTAAAAAAATTAGAATTTAAAAAATTTTACTACAATACTTTTTCTCACAAATTTAAGTTCTAGTTGAACCATCTCATTTAATTTCTGGTTCTTAATTCTCTATAAGTGATGAGCAAATAACAAGTAGAGACACTGATCAACACGTGTGATACTGGTTACATCATGAGGCAGAACTCGTTTTTACTAATCAATCCAATTGTTTTCTTCTCTGTAAACACTAATGGTCTCGTTCATTTTCACCGATTTGAGTTTTTATTTTCAATTTTATTATAGTTAAAAGCTCTAAAAAATAGTCACATCTAATTTTTTTTATTACAGTTAAAAGCTCTCATATAAAATCATTCTAACTCAAATTGAAAACTTGAATCAGCGAACTGAACGAGGTCATAATCTCAATTAACGAAAAACATATTGTTGCCGAGTTTAATTTCAGCTATGGCATTTGCATGGAAAAATGTTTTTTTTGGCGGCAAATAAATGAAACGAAAACGACTAACGTACATATAAAATGCATTGGCAAAGGAAAATTCACAGGCTATAATATTACTTTTCATGCATTGAAAAATAATTTTTAAAATCATCAAAGAAACAGATAATTGTTTTATAGAAAAGGAAAAACTAACTTACCGCTAAAATACTATTAACGTTAAAATTTTATAGAGCTCCACAAAATTATATGATTATGATTTGATTAGCAGTTAAAATTGTGTGTTACACATTAAATTTTCTTAAAATTTAAATATACATATACACATGAAAAAAAATATTTTGCCTTTTCTAAACCAACTTTACGTTTATTACAAAAGAAAAAAATTCACATTAAAAACATTTATTAGATTGAAATTACTAAATTAATCTTACTATAATAAATCTTTGATTTTTTTTATATTGCAAATGTTTACTATCGTTAAGGTTTTATTGGATAATTCCAAATGTCAAAATTCATCAATATTATTAACTTTAAAATGACACAGGTTTGCTTCAGAAAAAAAAGACTCAGGTTTGCATATGAAATCAAATTTAATAATTAATATACTTTCGTAATAATTATAAGTAAAAAACATATATATTTTTTGGGAAAAAAATTAAAATACAAGGTCGCATAACAATTAATGGAAAAAAAGAGATATTTACATATTTATATTATGTATTTTATGTTTATTCAAAAAACATACCCTCAATTTTTAATCTCCTTAAATGTACACTTAAAATTATAATTAATATATAAATCTATACTTTTTGTGAGTAAACACTTGATTTTGACTAGAGAAAAACTTATTCATTAGATCACTTGAGAGACTTTTTAAGGGTTATTAATAATGGTTGTTTAGAGGAAAAACTAACCAAATATCAAGATCAATTTATTTTTGGCTCTTTTAGTTAAGAGGAGTTCAAGATACCAAGTGGAGATTGAAAGACGTGCGCTCACTCACACTTCGATCTTTGAAACAAAAATAACAAAGAAGACTAATCGATTAAGGCTCTTTAGGTTTCTGTTTATGAAATCTCAAAATGTACGATTTAGATCTTTAATATTTATGTTATATAAAATCATGAACATGTCTTAAATTGACTTTGATAATCAATTAAATTTTTTAAAATTTTATTCCGCAACTCGTTGCGCGTTTTATAACATCATATGGTTCATTATTTTAATATATACATTTATAAATTTAACACAAATAAATGTTTTATGGTCAATTTTCTATTGGAGAATCTTCTATTTTATCATAACATATACCATTTGTTTTCTAATAACTACAATGGTTTGTTATTAGGTTATTTACACCATGACTTATCCAAATTTGTTTTTCTTTTTCCTTTTTGAATAAGTTTTGTTTAGATTTGTTTGTTTTTTACAATTTATCTATTTTAAAACCTTCTTGAGCCATATTCATGCTACAATTTATTTGAAAATGGGCACTTTAATAATGAACGAATCAAAACTATATATTTCAGAAATATCAAGGTAATTAAATGCCTAAAATTGAATGTCCATGACAAAAATGAGACAACCACATAATTTCATAGACCAATAGTGTAACGAGTAATTGGCACTGTTTGTCTCTAAATTATTTAAAGCTCGTTTATCTTATGCGTTTAAATTTATGGTTTTGATTATGCTACAGTGTTTTCTTTTCATAAAAAATTTGAATTTCAAATGCCAAAATCAAGAATAACTAGTTTAAATACATGAACTAAATGGACCTTTAGTAGGTGATAGTTTGGTTTCCATTCTATAGTTTTCGCAAAACAAACCTCAAATTCTTTAAATATTGGCAGACAAATTACACAGTTCTTTATCGAATTATAAGCCTTGTCACAAAATATCATAAAACTTTTAATTTAATACCTAATTAATAATAAACAATTTTCAATAAAATAATAATAATTTATTTTTTGAAGGAAACTAATTTTTATTTTCTAATTTTAGTGGGGGCTACACATATTTTTAGTTGTAGCCACCCAAAAAATAGGAGATAAAAATTATTTTCCTTAAGAAAATAAATAATAATAATTATTTTACAAAAAATTATTTATTATTAATTAGGTATAAGTTGACAAAAGCAGCAGTGAATAGTTAACTAACAATAGACGTAGGTCGAGATAGGAATAAATATAATTAAAGCAGCGTACAACGCAAAGGATATCTAGCCAGTACTTTTCGAGATCTAACCCTAGATTTAAGTGCTTACCTCCTTTATGGGTCTGTGGGTCGTTTAGTTTGTTGATTTGAATTGAGATTTAACTTTATATGAAAGTTTTTTATTATAGTAAAAAAGTTAAATGTGACTATTATAACAAAATTTAAATTTTAAACTTAAATATGTGAAACAAACGGAGCCTACATAAATATCCATGGAATACAATTTTTTACCGTTATTAGACGGTCATTGTTAATCTTGTCGTTCGTTTTGGACTCTCCATTTCAATATTAACTGAAATATATAAGACACGTATGTTCCATATACTTAATTCAAATCATTAATTATGTTATAATATTTTCCTCTCATAAGAAAATTTAAATTTTAAACGTCAAAATTAAAAATTATGATTTAAATATACATTTTAAACGGGCCCACAGTAATTAAAAATAAAAATAATTACGATATAATAATTTTGCAGACAATATTGTTTTAGATAATGAGTTCAAATCACTTTGATTTGGATTTAAACAGTATTTTTTTTATAAAAAAAAAAATTTTACTACAATATTTTTTCTCAAAAATTTAAGTTGTAGTTGAAAACCTCTCGTTTAAATTCTTGCTCTTAATTCTCTGTTAGTATTGGGCAAATAACAAGTCGGAGACTCTAATCAACACGTGCGATATTGGTTGCATCATAAGGCAGAACTCGTTAGTAAGCTAGTTAATCCAATTGTTTTCCTCTCTGTAAACACACACTCTATTTATTTCACCGATTTAAGTTTAAAATTTGAGTTTTACTACAGTAAAAAGCTCATAGAAAGAGTCACATATATATTTTTTTGTTACAGTAAAAAGCTACGTCTCAACTCGAATTAAAAACTCGAATCAACGAATTAAACGGACTCACAATATCTATCAATGAAAAACATGTTGTTGCCAAGTTTAATTTGAGTTGTGGCGTTTGCATGGAAAAATGTTTTTTTTTCTTCTTTTGGCGGCAAATAAATGAAACGAAAATTACTAACATACATATAAAATGCATTGGCCAGGGAAAATTTACAGGTTATAATATTACTTTTCATGCATTGAAAAATAATTTTTAAAATCATCAAAGAAACAGATAATTTTTTTTATAGAAAATGAAAAACTAACCTACCGCTACCAGTAGTTGGAACATACTATTAACGTTAAATTTTTATAGAGCTCCTCAAAATTATATGTTTATGATTTGATTAACAGTTAAAATTGTGTGTTACACATTAAATTTTCTTAAAATTTAAATATACATAATGAAAACAAATATTTTGCCTTTTTTAAACCAATTTTATGTTTATTACAAAAGAAAAAAATTAACATTAAAAACATTTACTAGATTGAAATTACTATCATTGAAATTACTAAATTAATCTTGCTATAATAACACTTTGATTTTTTTTTATATTGCAAATGTTTACTATCGTATTACTATCGTTAAGGTTTTATTGGATAATTCCAAATGTCAAAATTCATCAATATTATTAACTTTAAAATGACACAGGTTTGCTTCAAGCAAAAAAAAAAAAAAAAGACTCAGGTTTGCATATGAAATCCAATTTAATAATTAATATACTTTTGTAATAATTATAAGTAAAAAACATTTATATTTTTTGGAAAAAAAATTAAAGTACAAGGCCGCATAACAATTAATCAAAAAAGGGATATTTACATATTTATACCATGTATTTTATGTTTGTTCAAAAAGCATACTCTTAATTTTTAATATCATTAAATGTATATATAAAATTATAATTAATATATAAATCTATACTTTTTGTGAGTAAACACCTGATTTTGGCATGTGAATTTACAAAATTAACCGTAATGGGGATTGTACAATGAGACATATCCTGGTTGCCAAACCGATATAGTTTTGTGTATTGGCTGAGGGGAAATTTTGCTTTTAGGATTATGTACATGAGGCTTAGTTTGGTCTTTTTCCTTCTAAAATTAATTTATGTTTGTAGTAGAAGTTGATTTTAGTATTTAGTAAATCTTTTTAACAGTGCTTTTTAAAGAATTTTTCAAGATTATATAGCTAAAATCAGAAGCAGCTTAAAGACAACTTTAGTTTTTAGATTGTGCGGGAATCAGCATACTACAATTAATGAAACTTTTATAATACTCTTAATGAAATTTAAAATTTACAATCTTTCTAATCTAAAATTTAGACTCGTAATATAACATAATATAATAGTAATATTATAACAAATAATATCATAATTATATTTATAACTGTAATATTATTATTTTATCATATAATATGATATTATAACTATTTTAATAATATGATATTATAATTATAATGTGATATTATAATTATTATTTTATAATATATTATATATTATATTGTATTGATATAATTATATTTATTATATTAATAATATTATAATAATATTATTATATTATATTGATATAATTATATTTATTATATTAATAATAAT
>NW_010357248.1:251555-292833 GCF_000414095.1 Morus notabilis
TTTTATATCATAATTATATAATAATAGTTTTTATTTATTGTTCAATAAGGGAATTCTTTCTCTTTTTTTTTAAATTTTATGTAGAGTATTTTCTTGTTTGGTTTTATGTATAAGCTAAACATCAGCGTAAGTTTGATTATACTTTCAAACCACTTATTAAGGGTATTTTAGGAATAAAAGTTTTTCTCTAGTAAAAATCAGGTTGACCCACAAAATATATGAATTTATATATTAATTATAATTTAAAAGTATATATTTAATAAGATTAAAAATATATATCTTCTAAATAAGTATAAAATAAATATAAAACACAAGGTATAAATATGTAAATATAAAAAAAAATAAAAATAAAAAAAACTCTTCGTATCCTCGATCAGAGAAATGTGCCATTTACCAGTGTCTAGTGACTAGCATCAAGGCTCTTGCATCCATAGAAGTGTACAGTTGAAACAACGATATATTAATGACCTTTGAAGCATATCGTGGGTAACAAGGCACGTGATTATCAGGGAATCTTAAGAGGAGCCGCTTCCCGAGACTTTTCTTTTCCTTTTCTTTTTTTTTTCTTTTTTTTTTTTCTCTATTCCTTTAATCTTTAATTTTTCTTGGTAGGGGGGCTAGAAAACACAAGCCCTGCCCACCCACAGCATTATTCATCACCGAACAACCACTATAAAGTTGGCCCTCTTATCATCTTCATCTTTATATCGAAATAATATTTGCTTTAGTGGGTTTTGAAAGGGCACTAATATATGGGTGGTTGTGGTTTCGCTACTTTTGAAAGGTCCCCGGGTCTTATCCAAGTAGGGTTCCAAATGCTGTGATTCCATGGGCGTAGACTTTATTGAATTAGAGATCTTGTTTAGGCGCATATTTTGGCGCAGCTAAAGCCTGAAATCTCTATGATCATCTTCTTCTATTTCAGATCTTCAAATCTATTTCTTCTACTAGATCTATAAGTTGCATGACTCAAAACCCGTTTCGATTGTCTAATTTCTTTTCAAGTTTTGTAAGGTCGATCTTAGTTTTTGTGGTCTCTCGTAACTTTGCTTATATGCTTTTGAAGTTCTTCTTCCTAGGGTTAAGTCGCTTGTATGTTCTTTAATTTATATTCGTTGTCGGTTTCCTTGTAGCTAGCTGTTGTAGTTATCATGTTGGCTGGATCTGTTTCAGATGATGAACTTGAACGGTATATTTCTTTACTTGGTTCTTTTTTTCATCATGCTTTAAAAGTCAGTCTTGGGAAACAGACATCTTTACCTTTTAGGAACTTGGTTTTTAGGGTTTTAATTTCTTTTTTGAAGTAAAAATTAGATGATTTTTTTTATCTTTTTGGAAGTGGATGAGTAAGTTGAAGGTAGGGTTAAGCAGGATAAAAGTAGAGCTCCTTGAAGTCCAAAAGAGGATCTTTCTGGGTGGATTGTGCTGCTGAGTTATGGATCCCACACTCTTATCTCTTCATTGCTGATCAGATGATAGGCTTGTGGCTTGCATACCTCAGGAGCTCCATTAACCCCTGTGGTTTGATCTTTCTTTGGATTGAAGGGAGCTCTGCAGTTGCTGGACCCCACCACCTTTCATCTGATCTGATCTTATCTGATCTATTATATATTTCTGATCTGCTTCTCTATGTGGGTTAAAAGATCTGATCATGAATTATCAAATCTTATTCTTACTATGAAGTTATTTTTCATATTATCCTTAACGTCGTTTGTCGTTTGATCGCATCTCAAGTGCTCTCCAAATTTGTTTGGTATGATCGTTTATAGGGATTTGTTTTTTCTGCGTTTAATTCTTTATTGTGAATGAGATCTGGGATAGTAAAATTTGCAGGCTGATTTTGACCTAATTAGAGATTTTTTATTAACTTGTAATAATGCTCTTTGCATTACGAAAGGAATTTTGAGCTCTATCGTTGTTTATTGATAATGTTGCTCTGACTGCTATATATCCTGATCATCCATCTAGAAAGTATTTCACGTTTAGTATTACGTCATTTACAAATTTTTCAAGCTTGATGTATTATGATGTCTGAATTATGTACTATAGGTACGGGAAGTTTGAAGAACTTTTTGTGGCAGACTTTTGTTTTGAATCCGCTTATGTGAATAAAGTTCTGTATATTTTTCGTACTTTTTTTTTTATTTGCAACGTTTTATCAATTTGTGAAGTTTCAAGTAATCGTTTCGAGTTCGTTTTCGTTCATTCGAATATGGTTCAGGTTAGTAGACAGTTTTTTTTTTTAAAAAACGCTTGTAAATTAAAAATGGTTATAATTTCATGGTTTGGATGGTTCTAATTTGATGGTTCTAATTGAACCAAACGCATTAATGTAACTTTCTTTAGCGCCTAAAAATAGTGTGATCTTTTATAGTGCCGATTTTCTATTGTCTTAAGAAATTTTTTTTACACCTTTTTTGAGGCACGAGAGTATGATTTTTATAGAAATTTGAGTTTATCATACGTTTGATTTCAAAATGAAAATAAAATATTATGGGAAAAATAAGAAATCATAAGAATAATTTTTGTTTGGTAAATGAGAAACGGTTTACTTTTCACATTTTTCTTTTTTTAATTTCTAAGATTATACATAATTTAGAAATTTAATAAATGATGTACAAGTACTCGTACAGTTTTTTTTTCCTTGTAACTTATATAGAAAAGAATATAAATCTGTAAGCTGGCATCAATTTTAAATTTTTTGGTTTTTTGAACGTGAATTTATTGTCTTCTTATTCTGTTTAAAAACAAATATTTTCAACTTCCACAATTTGATCCTTAGTCCGTGAAAAGTAAAAAATGATGATTATTAGTCCGTGGTATTTTCCCTTGATTATTTGACTATAATGATGCCCTTGACTTATATACTGAGTTATTAGATCAAATGATATTTTGTTCTTGAATGAAATCAAGTAATTGGTGTATTTTGGTGTATGAGTTATATGTACTGTAGGTACCGGAATTTCGAAGATCTGTAGTGGCAGACTTCTGTTTTGAATTCACTTTCCTGAATAGAGTTCCGTCTATTTGTCTTACTGTATTTGTTATTTGCACTGTTTATCAATTTGTGAAGTTCCAAGTAATTGTGAAATAGAAACTGTAACATTCTTTGACGCCCATAAAAAATGTGATTTTTAAGGTTCCGTTTTTTCAATTGTTTGTAGAAATGATTTTCTTTCATTTAAAAAGTAAAGTGATAAGAGATTGAAAAAAAAAATCTGAGGGGAAAACAAAGAGGATGAATATTGATGAGGGAATGAAAAATTGTTCTTTTATTTTTCTTAGGTTTTTGTATATGGTCTAACTGTTGTAATAATTGTGTCCGTTATTAGGTGAACAAAGGGATTTGAGCCCTCGGTACACAAAAGCTTATTTAACAGTTTAATACGCATATTCAAAACAAACCGTTCTGAAAATTACTAGACAAGCCTTTTTAACTTTCTCAATTCGATGCTTAATTAGCCCAAGCCAGACATGCTTTCGTGAAAGGTAAGAAATCATGAATTAACAAAAAAAGAGAACAAGGATCAGATCGAATAAGAGTATAGTGGAAAGACTTTCGAGTCTTAAGGGTCTGTTTAGAGTTTTTAATTTAATTAATTTGTTTATTTGAATTTTTAATTAGAGTTGGGTTATGATTTTATGTGAGTTTTTTTATTATAGTAAAAAAATTAAATGTTATTTTTAAGAGTTTTTTATTCTAATAAAATTTGAATTTTAAATTTAAATCGGTCAAATCAATGGGTTATTTATGGATTATTTATGCACTTTTGGAAGTCACCTAGACTCGGCTTCTTATAATCAGATAGAATCTTGGGCTTCTATCATTTAGAATATTCATATTAGCTGTAAAAGAAAGGGGAATTCATGTGGTAGAGGAGGCTTTTTGCTCTACTAGGAAGAACACATTATTCAAATCTATTGGATCAAAATTGGACAGCGAAAAAAGAAACTTGTTGCTGTAAATGCATTTAAAAAAGAGTTAAAATCATTTTAGTACTTTTTGTCAATTCAAATCTTGACTAAAAGTGTGTATGTGAGGATGCCTCCACGTGATATTCCATTATTTATAACGTTTTATTCCAAATTACAAGCTCATTCAAACCTCATTTATCTTTGATATTCCATTAAATAACGTTTTATTCCAAATTACAAGCTCATTCAAACCCATTAACTTTATATAATTCCTCTCTTTATACAGTAAAACTTCTGTAAATTAATATTTGTTGGAACTAAGAGAAAATATTATTTTAGTGAGGTTATTAATTTACCGGTAATATTAATTTAATAAGTGTTTTATTTTTTAATAACTTGTGCTTTTTAGTTTTCATCAAGATTCATGTAAATAAATAAAGAATAGTGGATGTAGTAAAATAATAAGTTTACATATAGAATTTCAAAAGTTATCATGTATAATATAAAAAATAATATGAGTACATTATATATATTTGTTATTAAGCACATACATAGACAAAATAGATGAATGTAGTTTTTAAATTTAGTACCTAGAAGAAAAAAAAACTCTTTAAATATGATGATTCTTATATGTTATTTATTATTATTTTTTGTATTTGATTAATAATAAATTTATATCTTTATTGGTTGGGCCTTAAAAAGATTTGAAAACAATTATTAGCATTTAGCGAGATTATTAATTTAATACATTAGCCCAAGTTATGACCGAAATTATTTAATTGAAATTATTAATTTGTCAAACATTAGATTTTACTGTATTGTGTACTATCTCTCTATAATTATATATTTAACATATGTAACTTGTCTCTTTTTCTATTATCTCTAGTTATAAATAGAGATTTTGTTAGCTTATATGATGATCCCTCACAAGTTATAATAAGGAGTACGGTAAATTACTTTGGGTTTGGAATTAGTTTTATATTATTTTTAAAAATATTTTTACACGTCTTTTGAGACATTAAAATGAAAATAGTTTGTAAACTGTGATTATTTAGCAAATATTTTAAAAATAAAAATAAAAATAAAAAAAAGAATGATTTTTGTAAAAAAATAAAAAAATAGTTGAAAATTATTTTTTTTTATTTTTTAATATTTATCAATAATATTATAATATATTAATTAATAATTATAATTAGATACGATTTTATTTTTTTATTATATTTAAAATAATCTCTTAAAATATTAATTAAATGTAATTTCAAAATCGTATCAGAATAATTTTAAAATAATCTCATTTTTTACTTTTATACTAAAAAAATCATTTTGAAATTATTATCAAACGGGCCCTTTTCTCTCATATTTCTCCTATGTTCTCTTTTATTCTTCTTTGTTCTTATAATATTAATTTTTACGTGTTCTTTTATAACAAAGTAAAGAATTTTAGAGAACAGAGAATCACAACAAATTTTTGAAGTTGGAAAAATAATCATTAATTATGCACGCACATGACATTTTTTTGGGAGATGTTCCCGGAGATATCAAAGTAGAAGCACTCTTTTCTTTCAATATATGTATTAATTCACTAATTACAATAAAATTATTATTAAATAACATATTATATAATAATATTATTAAAATAATAGCTTAAATACTTAAAAATTACGATTATATTATTTTACATTATGATATAATATATAATCATTATTATATTGTATTAAACAAATATATTATAATTAATATATTATATAATAATCGATAATAATATTAAAATCATAAGATTATATTAATTATTATTATATTATTATTAATATAATAAATATAATTATATTAATACAATATAATTACGAGTTTAAATTTTAGATTGAAAAGATTTTAAATTTTAAATTTTATTAGAGATATTATGAGTATTATGAAAGTTTTATTAATTATATTATGTTGATTATTGCACAATCTTTAGACTCATTCTGATTTTTGCTGTAAATTTTTTAAAAAACACTTTTGATGAGATTTATCAAACACTAAAATCAGCTTACGCTACAAGCAGAAACTGATTTTAGGATAGGAAAGCAATACTAAACTAAGAAGATGTTTGGTAGAGCGATTCATTCTCAGATTCGAATTATGATTTATGGTTTGCTACAGTATTTTTTCTCACAAAAAATTCACGTAAATTAAAAATAGTTCGAATCACATAATTTGAATCCTCCAACCAAACGTCATTTAAGTCATGATCTCCTAATAAAGGGTATTTTAGTAAACTAAAATTGTTTTTTTCAAGAAAAATCAAAATAAAAATTCAAATAAAAAATCAAAATAAAAATTCTAAAGAAGTCATCCCAGCGACATCCCTATCACCGGCGACTCTCTATCTCCGGCTATATCCCTCTCTCTCTTCTTCCCCACGGGAAAATCTCTCTCCTCCGCGACTCTCCCTCCTCCATGACTCTATATCCTCGGCAACCCCCGACCACTCTCTTTCTCTCCTCCGCAACCCCCAGACCTCTCTCTTCCCACGAATCTCTCCTCCGCGAACCAGATCCATGACCTGCGAAACAAAAACATCTCTCATCTCTCAAGCTTGGCAACGTGGGAGGCGAGAGGCTCGTCGGCGGGGAGATTCGCACGGTTAGCGCCGGCGTTGAGGGGAGATTCGCTGTGCTCCGGTTCCCCTCCGACAACTTTGCGTGAGGAGCTCGGGTTTCGACAGCTTTGTGTGCATTCCGGCGACTTTGGCGCTGCAACTCGCGATCTTCGTTGGCAACAACTTGAGATCGACATGGTCGGCGTTTGTGATGGAGTTCAGCCCACATTAACAGAGAGAGATAGAGAAGGTGAGAGAGAGGTTGAGGGAGATGAAGAGATAACGGGAGAGAGATAAGCGGGGTTTTTTTAGTGTCTGACATTTTCACTTGGCTTCTTGTGATTTGCGAATGAATATTTGGAACCCATGATTCTTTAATCGAGATTTTGGACTCGTTTATATTGTGAACTAATGATTTTGCAGAATAGGATTTTGTTTTTCTCATTGTGTGTATGCATATATCAGCTTTCGTCGATGGACGTAGTTCAATAATTATTTTCACTGTGTTTTCTGATTTCAGCTGGCTGTCCAGCAAATAAAAGCATGTGCTGTGGTTTGGAGCGGCTAAAACCCATACTATCTCCGGCGCCATCTCCAAATTCTTTTGAAGAAAGTAGAGTCTCCAACATAGCAATGAATCACTTGACTGTTGAAACAGAAGATACTTTTGCCAGTTTGCTGAGCTTGCAGCTAACAATGATGTTGAGGGTTTCAAAACAGAGAGAAATAGAGAAGGTGAGAGGTGAGAGAGAGTTTGAGGGAGATGAAGAGATAACGGGAGAGAGAGAAGCAGAATTTTTTTTTTTTTGTTATGGGGGCATTTAAGTCATTTTATTGAAAAAGGAAGTCACGCGATAAGTCACTTTACGTGTTTTGTTAAAAATTTAATAAAATTTGATGAAAATGACTAAATTATCACCTTCTAAAGAAATTGATGATCGTTTTATAGAAAAAAAATATTAGTGACTAAACCGTCACTTCTTAAAAAGATTGCGGACTAATTGTGTAAATTTTTCTATAATTAAATTAGTGATAATTTATTAATTTAATATTACTATTAGGATGAGAGTTTGAATATAAAAAGACCATGAGATTACTAAAGTTCCGTTCATTTCATTGATTCGAGTTTAGAATTTAAATTTTACTACAGTAAAAAGCTTTCACAAATAATTACATCTAACTTTTTTATTATAGTAAAAAGCTCTCACATAAAATCACATCTCAACTCGAATTAAAAACTCGAATCAGTGAACTAAATAGATCCTAATTCTATTCTCTAATTTTAAATTTTAATAGGACCCACAAATCCCACACATATCCAGATAACAAGAGGTAAGACTCCTGTTTAGCATTACTTTCAAAGGCTACTTTTATCTTTTTAAAAAAGTTATAGTAGCTTCGCGTGTTTGGTAAATCCTCCTTTTGTCCAACATCTTATAAAAATTGTTGTCAAATGGCCAAATTTTGATAAGCATGTTAAGGATTACGACAACTTTTGTTGTCACTATCTAAATTTATTAAAATAATCTTAAAAATATAACTTAATTTTTAATCTATCTATTTTATTTTTTCCATGCTAAATTTTAAAAATATATTTTTAAACAGTTATTTAAAAATTGAAAATATTTAATAATATTATGCCAAATTTTACTAAAATAATTTTCATAATTATTAAAATGTTTAAAAATATGGACTTTCTCCAGTAACGCCTTTCTATCAGTGATGCTAGTTTATGATTGTTAAATCTGATCAAAATCACATCATATTAAAAAAATATGCATAATAAATAATTTTTGATATAGATTTAATAATAAAAATTAAAAAAGTACTGATAGTTCATTTCTTCTCACGAAATTCCATTAAAATTAACAACAATAACAAGAACTTTAGTAGACGAGTACTTTTTCACCATGAATAAAAGTAATTTAAAAAAATATTTTAAATAATAAAATTAAACTTATATATTTTTTGTATTGTGGTGTAAAAATAGTGAGTATTAACCTTAAAATAGAAATAAAACTAACTGTAAATATATGTGTTAAATATTTCTATTTTAATTATTATACATCTCTATAGCAATTTTATGTATAGTTTATCAAACACTTAAATTTTTGCTTCTAATATTCACAACATCCTTGACAAAAAAAAAAAAAAAAATACCACTCCTACATATTTCTAATCACAGCGACTTCTGATTAAAAACACATTTACAAAAAAAAATTTTAATAGCACAATAATATCAAACCGATCCTAAATAAATATGTGATTAATTCTCATACCCTACTCCTCATAAGTAAACATGCCAATAAGGAACAATTACATTACAAATTCTGATAACATAATGGACTTTAACTAACAAATACGTAACAAGCTCAGAAACCATAAAGGACTTGCACACAAACATTACAACTTTTACAAGGAAAATGGTAGGAAATAGACCTATATTTAAAATTTATAGAAGTATTTACCACTGTATTAAAAGTAATAGACCTTAAATTTTCATTTTCTAATTTATCCTTTTCTTGCTATTTTTCCCCTTTCTGTTTTTTCTTTCTTTCTTTCTTGATCTTCTATTCTATGTTCTCTCTCTCTTTACTCTCTCTCTAATTCTCTCATGCATATTAAGGATTTACCATTAAAATTTACACGGTTCTTAAAAAAGTGATGCTAACTTAGTAAATCATGATTTACTAAGTATATCCAAGATTTCCCATTAAATTTTGTAATGCTAATTTAGTAAATCCTGGATATACTTAAATTTACCGTGTATATCAATGATTTACCATTACAATTTGTAATGCTGTGTATATCTAGGATTTACCATTAGAGTTTGTATATGATAACTTTTACCATTAGAGTTTGTACATGCTAACTTAATAAATCCTAAATATACCTAAATTTACCAAGTATATCAAGTATTTACAATTAAAATTTATACTATTCATTTTCAAATGATTCTAATTTAATAAATCCTAAATATACTATGTATATTCAGGATTTACAATTAGAATTTGTACAATTCTTAAAAAAGTGATGCTAACGTAGTAAATCTTAAATTTACCATGTATATCTAGAATTTGTCATTAGAGTTTGTACATGCAAATTTAATAAATTGTGAATATACCTGAACTTACCGTGTATATCTAAAATTTATCATTAGAATCTATATGGTTCTTAAAAAAGGGAAGCTAATTTAGACTGTTTTTTTTCAAGTGATGCTAACTTGATAAATCTTAGATCTACTGAGTATATCTAAGATTTACTAATAAAATTTGTATGATTCTTAAAAAAAGTGATACAAACTTAGACTGTTCTTTTTCAAGTGATGCTAACTTGATAAATCTTAAATTTACCATGTATAACGACAGTGAGTGCTAGGAAAGAGAATGACAGAGGCTACAACGACAGTGAGAGAGAAATATCCAGGATTTACCATGTATAACTTACGGTGGGGGATAGGGAAGAGAGTGGCAGAGGCTGACAACGACGGTGAGAGGGAACAGAGAGTGGCAGAGGCGGAAAACGACAGTGAGAGGATGCAGACAATGACAGTGAGAGAAAGAAGATAGAGACGCTTAGAGCGTAACAAAACAAAAAACAAAAAGTAAGCAGCATACAATGATTAGTTGAAACACGAATAAGCGAGAAGCAAAGAACTAGTCTAACTAACCGGAAAAAAAAAAAAGAGAGAGAGAGAGAGAGAAATACACTAGAAGATTCTTTGAATGCTGTTAACAACGCCAAGAAACAGTTAAACTGAAAGTCCAGAAGATCTACAGGTGTAAGGGATCATATATATATATATATCGAAAGGATTTACTTCTAGATTTCTTCCATGACATGTCAAAGCGAAAAAGGGTTGTGGATCTTGCCACATGTATTCCATTTAAGACCAGAAATTCCAGCTTGTCGTGAACCGATAATAAAATTTGCAGCATTGAAACCCCAGTAATAACTCAGCCAGATCTGACGAGGACCCTGTTACAAACAAAAGGTATAATAAATTAGCTACAATAGTTAATCTGTTATTTTACTGCACATAAACTTTTGGATAGCCAATGTTTGTCAATTCTATTCGGAATCTGGAAGAACACATGATTCCATATATGATAACTGCAACGTAGTAAATTATTACAAACATCTATTTATCTCACATTAAAATCTGCATTTCTAGAAACAAATTGGTCTACCAAGTAAGCATAACTTCACTAACCAAAAATAATCAATTGCATTGGTCTACCAAGTAAGCATAACTTCACTAACCAAAAATAATCAATTGCATTCTTAAAGACCTCAAAATTTAAGCTGTTAGGAAGCTTTTTGAAATACCCATATAATATCAGTAAGCAGCATGCACGATATGTATAATACACGTCTGAAGCAGGACAAAGCTCCAGGAGTGTAGATCAGAGCAATTGACTACCAGAAGTGGCCACACAACAGAAACTCGGACCGTCAGACATAGATAGAGAAATATCCAAATAACTTCACAGGGAATAACAAGTTCAACCGAAGAGTACTATGGATTGCTGCCTGTTTATGCGTACACATCACTTAAACAAAAACTCCTCCAAAAATCAAAATGTAAATATCAGGATTTCCCCTAGCGAGGTACCAGAGTACATCAAATTCCAAGGAACATTAATGCCATATGAATCCAATCAAGTGCTAAGAGAACGCTTCAACTTAACTTTCTGCTTATTACCAAGCTCCAATGTGATATTTTCCTACCCTCAATGCCCACAACCATTAGAAAAATTATTTGGCTGCAAACATGATGTTCTGCTTATCAGCTTATGGTAAAGATTTTACCACAACATACTTATCCCATGCATTTTGTCACACACAACATACTTATCTCTATTTGAGTGTTTACATGCAACAGTAGCACCGTAGAGAGTAAATAAAAATATTAAGGAATCCAGATCACAACTATTTGTTTCTCCATTCTGCATATTTTGGAGATAACTATGGGGCTGTTCGGTAGAAGCAAAAAACTCGAGTAAGGCCCACTCGAATTCAGTTTTCAGCCCAATTCGCGTTCAGCTGTGGTTGTAACTCGAGCATTAATTCGAGTCAACCACCCAAACTCAAGTTCACCCTCCCCCTTCAATTCGAGTGAAGCTACAGTGTTCTCGCGTGCAGCAACAATCCTGATTCCTGCCTTCCTTTCACGTTGGTTGTCGAGTTCAGTTTTCAGCCCAATTCACTTTTGTAATTATGTATTTTCTAAAATTACCATATTACCCAATAATTATTTACAAGTAATTCCAATTATTCATATTCAATTACAAAAAATAGAATAAATTCGAAAAATAAAAAAATTGTAAAAGAATTGAATTACATTGAAAAAAGAAAAAAAAATGATATCTACTATTCACAACTCAAGTTTTACCACAAACAACACAAACTCAAAAAGATTCTTATCTCAAACCATAACTCAAGTATACACAACCAAACGCAAACTCAAGTTACAACTTCAACTCAAGTTATAACTCAAACTCAACTTAAAAACTTAACTCAAGAATGCTTGTAAAAGAACAACCCCTATGTAATCTAAAACATGTGTCATTAAAAAAAAAAGTGTTATCTCCTCAAACGATAAGTGTCCAATGCGCAAGAGCACAATATTTTTACCTATCAACATATAGAAAAAAAAAAAGAGCATGGCATTTTCATTTTAGAAGGTAAATCTATTTTAATAGAGAAACAGAGGCTCGATATCATAGAAATCATTGAATCAATTTAAGATGCGTTTGGTTGCAGGGAGGAATGAGAATGGTAATGGTAATGGAATAGAAAAAAAAAGTTGATTCATTTGTTTAATTCTAATTTAAGGAATACTATAGAATGGAACATGAATATTTTCATGTTAAGAAAATTACCATTATATTATATATAACACTAATATTTTATATATCAATATAATTAATACAATGTATAAAATGTAATATAAAATAATAAAATTATTTATTATATAATATATTATATAATTATGATATAGAATATAATTATATTATTAAAATGGTCAATATTATAAGATTTTATAATAAATAATAATATTTCAGTTATAATATAATTAAAAATTAAAAATATATTAGATTATACTATAATATAATATATATAGTTACAATATACAACAAATACAAACCTTAATTCTAAATCAATTGGGGCTGGCTTTATAAATTTTTCGTTTTCAGTCTATTAAACACGAGACCCTCCTGAAGCCTTAGATCTTGAAAGTCGTGCCTAACTACGTCAGCCCAAATAATTCTTGGTCTACCCCTTGCTCTCCTAGTACTAGATATTTGGATGTTCTCCCAAACACGAACAGGTGCATCTAACGATCTACGTTGTATATGCCCGTACCACCTCAGACGGTTTTTCCGCACCTTATCTTTTATTGGTGAGGTGCATCTAACGATCTACGTTGTACATGCTCGTACCACCTCAGACGGTTTTCTCGCACTTTATCTTCTATTGGTGCTACACCTACTTTTCTACGAATAACTTCATTCCGTATGCGATTCATCCTCGTATGGCCACTCATCCATCTTAACATACTCATCTCTGCCACACTCATCTTGTATATTTGTTGTTTCTTGATAGCTCAACATTCATTACCATATAACATAGCTGAACAAATATATAGTTACAATATAATATATAATTATTATTATATTTAATATAATACAATAAAACTATTATTATATAACATATAATATAGAATATAATAATATTATTAAAATGATTAATATAATTATAATATTATAAAACATATTATAATATTATATAAAAAACAATAATGTTTTATAATATAACTAAAAATTACAACTATATTATATCCAGATTCTCCTATTATGATTCCTTAGGTTTAGGAGGAAAGTTTCCTATCCCTTATTTTCAGGGATTTGTTACCCTTGTTAGTTATGTAAATCGTGTATATAAGTGTGTAATGGTTACAGATTAATTCAATCAGAAAAATAGAAGATTATTCTTCCTCAAAATCTTCATGGTATCAGAGCCCGGTTTTTTGAAAAAACCCTAGCCTCCATTCCCAGCCGTTCCTCATAGCCAAGCACAGCCATGGCATCCGAAACAACCAGCTCTATCTCTGAAGTTCCTTCTCATTCCGATCAAACATCTGTTTTTCCAAACTCTGGACATTCTGGAAATTCCAGAAATTCTGAAAATCTTTCACCCCTGATCACTAGCCACAAACTCAATGGGCAAAACTTCCTCCAATGGTCTCAATCAATCCGGATGTTCATCTGTGGCAGAGGCAAAGAGGATTATCTAACAGGGGAAATTTCAAGTCCGAAGAAGGATGATCCAGGCTACAAAAAGTGGAAGGCCGAAAATCATATGATTATGTCCTGGCTCATCAATTCAATGAATGTTGATATTGGTGAGAATTTTCTTCTCTATGAGACTGCACAAGAAATTTGGGAAGCAGTAAGAGAGCCTTACTCTAGTTCTGAAAATACATCGGAGTTATTCGCAATTGAGTCCATCCTTCACGATCTATGGCAGGGAGATCTCACAGTGACACGAATACTTCAACACACTCACCCGTCACTGGCAGCAACTAGACATGTTTGAAAGCCACAGATGGAAGTGCCCTGAAGACACTGTCCTGTATCGAAAAATAGCGGAGCAAATGAGGACATTTAAGTTTCTACTGGGTTTAAACAAGAACCTAGATGAAGTTAGAGGCAAGGTGATGGGAACTAAGCCTCTTCCGAGCCTTCGAGAAGCTTTTTCTGAAGTTCGCCATGAGGAAAGCAGGAAAAAGGTCATGATGGGTGGTCAACATTCACCTCCAACGTTGGAAGGATCTGCCCTCGCTACCCGTGGCTTACGTCCTCCAAATCAGCAGGATTCTCGACAACAAAGAAAGGGAAGAGCGATCACTGTGCTAAACATGGCCACATCAAGGACACGCGTTGGAAGATACACGGCAAACTTGCTGACTGGAAACCATCAAAATCAGGTTCTGACAGAGATAGCCATGCAAATTCAGCCATCACAGCCGAGGAAAAGCCAATCACTGCCGAGTCAGGTCCCTTCACCAAGAAACAACTTGCAGCGCTCCAAAAGATTCTAAGTAGTACCCTCTTGCAGCATGCTGCTCCTGCCCCATCCGTGAGCATGCACGCACAAGCAGGTAATTCACAATCTGCATTCTCTGTGTGCTAAACATCAAGACATTGGATTGTTGACTCAGGAGCATCGGACCATATGACGGGAGATGGGTCTCTCTTTCATGCATATCAACCAAGTACTACCAATCTCACAGTACGCATTGCCGATGGTTCCTTGTCTACGGTGGCCGGGATTGGAACCATTCGACTCTCACCCGAAATCATCCTCAAATCAGTGCTTTATGTCCCTAAACTCGATTGCAACTTAATGTCCATCAGTAAGTTGACTCGTGATCATCATTGTGTTACTAAATTTCTCCCAAATGTGTGTTTTTCAGGAATTGGGTTTAAGGAAGAGGATTGGCAGTGTTGAGATGTGCTCGGGACTCTATCTCTTCAAGATACCTCAACTTGGAAAAGCTTTAGTTGGGAGCAGAAACTTTCCTACTAGTCAATCAATCAATAACTTCAGTCCTAAGTCTGTCTTTAATTCTAGTGTCAATAAAGATAGTGAAGTCATGTTATGGCACTATCGGTTGGGTCATCCAAACTTTATGTATCTCGAAAGGTTATTCCCGCATTTATTCATCAATAAAAGTTTCAAATTTTTTAACTGTGAGATTTGTCAACTTGAAAAACACACTCGTTCTATTTATCCAAGTGTGCCCTACTGTCCATCACAACCATTTGCATTGATTCACAGTGATATTTGGGGACCCGCTCGAATAAAAAACATTAATGGGGCACGATGGTTTGTGACTTTTGTGGATGATCATACACGACTCACTTGGGTTTTTCTTATGAAAGAAAAGTCAGAAGTTGATAGAATATTCCAAGCATTCAACTCCATGGTCCAAACACAGTTCAGTACTAAAATCCAAATTCTTAAATCTGACAATGCTAGGGAATATTTCTCTTCAGTTCTAGGCAACTACCTGTCCCGACAGGGGATTATCCAAATGAGTTCATGTGTCAATACACCCCAACAAAATGGAGTGGCTGAGAGGAAAACTCGTCACTTGTTAGAAGTAGCCCGATCCCTCATGTTTTCCACTGGTGTTCCAAAGTATCTTTGGGGAGAAGCCATTCTTATCTCTGCATATCTCATCAATAGGATGCCATCCCATGCTCTAAAATTTGGTACACCACGTCAAGCCCTCATTAACATCTTCCCTCATGCTCGTGTTCTTTCCTCCGATCTTCCTTTAATTTTTGGGTGTTCTGCATTCGTCCATGTATACCCCCAAAACAGGAGTAAGCTTGATCCAAAATCCATCAAATGTGTCTTTATTGGTTATTCCACAAATAAGAAAGGTTATAAGTGTTTTTGTCCCAAAACAGGAAGAGTCTATGACACCATGGATGTGACATTTTTTGAAAACACTCCTTATTTCTTCAAAACTGAAATTCAGGGGGAGAGTAATAAGAAAGAACTTCAGCTTTGGAGTTGGGATTCCTTGCTAGAACAACCTGGAATTAGCCCAAATATACAGCCACAAAATGCCGAGTCTAGCCCCATGTCCAGTCCAGTCCATGTACCATCAAATCAGCCAGAAATGTCTCCATTCAATCCAATCCCTAAAGCTTTGGCTAATCCTAATATTCCTTCCTTGAGTCTGCCCTGTCCTCTGCCAGTAACTAAAGAACTTCAGGTATACACCAGGAGGAAAAAGCAACCTCAGGGGGAGATTGAGAACTTGGCACATCTCATACCTGTCCAAGAATCTGAACCAGACCCAATGACTGCAGAAACTAGTACAGGAGGTGGAAATGAGCCGGAACAAAAATGGTCACATGAGACTCGGACTATAGATGATTTGGAACTACCTATTGCTTTAAGGAAAGGTAATCGAACCTGTACTCAACATCCAATCAAGAATTTCATATCATATGCAGGTCTTTCTCCATCCTATCGAGCCTTTACTTCAGGGCTGGATAATGTTCAAAGAGTCACCCAGGTTGGAAACAGGCTGTCCAAGAGGAGATTATGGCCTTGGAAAGGAACGGAACATGGACCATCACTGAACTCCCGCTAGGAAAGAAAAAGGTGAGTTGTCAAATGGGTCTTTACAGTGAAGCACAAAGCAGATGGAAGCATTGAAAGGCTTAAGGCTCAATTAGTAACAAGGGGCTTTACTCAATCCTATGGTGTTGATTACCTGGAGACCTTTGCTCCTGTTGCAAAGCTTAACACCATTCGAATACTCCTCTCATTAGCAGCAAATTTGGACTGGCAACTTCATCAACTTGATATAAAGAACGCCTTTCTTAACGGAGATCTCGAAGAGAAAGTCTACATGGAAATTCCTTTGGGTCTACAAATAAGCAACAGCAACAATGAGGTGTGCAGGTTATTGAAGTCTCTGTATGGACTTAAACAATCCCCACGAGCGTGGTTTGGTAGATTCTCACGGTCAGTAAAAGAACATGGATTTATTCAATGTCAAACTGATCACACACTCTTTGTAAAGCGCTCTCCCAAGAATAAATTAGCCACTCTCATTGTGTACGTTGATGACATCATCCTAACCGGAGATTATGAGGAAGAGTTACTGAAGATTAAACGATCCTTGGCTAACGAATTTGAAGTAAAAGATCTCGGTCCTCTACGGTACTTTCTAGGCATGGAAGTGGCTCGATCAAAAACGGGAATATTTGTCTCTTAGCACAAATACACCTTGGATTTACTCAAAGAGACTGGTATGCTAGGATGTAAACCTACAAGCACCCCTATGGACTCTACAAAGAAGTTAGGGCGTGAAGAGGAAGGAACTCTAGTAGACAAAGGAAGATATCAACGTCTAGTAGGGAAGCTTATTTAACTCTCCCATACTAGGCCTGACATTGGTTTTGCAGTGTCATAAGTCAGTTTATGAACCATCCGATGGAGGAACACATGGAAGCTGTGTACAGAATCTCAGGTATCTAAAGATGACCCCTGGAAAAGGGTTATTGTTTAAGAAAAATGGTTGCAGAGATATAGTTCTATACTCCGATGCAGATTGGGCAGGAAGCCAGATAGACAGGCGGTCAACCACAGGGTATTGCTCTTTAGTCTGGGGAAATCTTGTAACATGGAGAAGTAAGAAACAGACTGGTTTCCAGAAGCAGTGCAGAGGCTGAACTAAGAGCCTTAGCAGTAACGATCTGTGAAGGAATATGGATCAGGAGAGTTATGACCGAATTGGGGTTGGAGTTTGAGAAGTCAGTGACACTTAAGTGCGATAATCAGGCTACTATTAGTATCGCAAAGGATCCAGTTCATCACGATAGAACAAAACATGTGGAGATAGATCGGCATTTTATAGCAGAGAAGATTAAGAACTCAGAAGTGCAGTTGGTCTACACTTCTACTCAGGAGCAACTTGCAAACATCTTGACAAAGGCGCTGCCAGGACCTAACTTTGAGGAACTATGCAACAAGTTAGGCATGTACAATATGTACAACCCGACTTGAGGGGGAGTGTGGAATTTCCCTCAAAGTTAGCATATTTAGAATTATTTATAGGAGGAAATCAGTGGATTAGAGAATCCGGATTTTCCTATTCTGATTTCTTGAGTTTAGGAGGATAGTTTCCTTTTCCTTATTTTTAGGGATTTGTTACCTTAGGATCCTCGTGATTCAGTAGGGGTTTTACAACCGAATGAAGGTTAATTAACCGGAAAAAGGGTCGGGTTCCTGTTATTGATATTGAGAAGAACTACAGAATGAAAGATGGAAGGGAATTCGAGGACCCCCCAAGCCTCCCACAGACTCAATGACTATTAACCAAATTCTCAATGATCTACTCTCTCCTCCTCTCCTCTATTTATTCCCCGTTTTCCCCATAACAGACTCTCGGGATCCTCACATACTCGGATCCCCATTCGTAACAACTTTCCCCCTAGCCCATCCTAGTTAAATCCCGAAACTAACCTTGCTCATTCCTTGCCACGTCCTGACTATCCTTCTTCCTTCTCCTAGCATATACAAACTTAAGAGGTGGGGGTGGAGGCCTAACATTACCCCCCTCCTGAAGCAACACCTTGTCCTCAAGGTTGAAAGTCGGAAACTGCTCCGAGATCCTGGCCAGGGGTTCCCACGTAGCATCCCACTCTGGTAAGCCTGCCCATTGGACTAACACCTCGGGTACTTGATGTCCCCCAACACTGACAGTGCAAGAATCCAAAATCGCAGCCGGTTGCACGATGAGCTCCAAGTCTTCAGTCAACTGTGCAGGAAGGGGCTGCCCCTGGTGATGCAGACCGCGGAAAGCCTTTAGCTGGGACACGTGGAATGTCGAATGTATCTTGGCGGTTGCTAGTAAGTCAAGGCGGTACACCACCTGTCCCACACACTCGAGGATTGGAAAGGGTCCATAAAAGCGGGGACTAAGTTTCTCATTAATTCTCCGAGCCAAGGTCTTCATAAAGGACGGAGTTTCAAAAGCACCATGTCTCCAGGTGAAAATTGGGCCTCCCTGCGGTGTTTGTCCGCAAACTTCTTCATACGGTTATGAGCCAGCAGGAGGTGATGCTTGAGTGCTTCCAACATATGGTTGCGCTGCTGGAGCTGCATAAGGCAGGAGGGTCACGACCGTAGACCACTTGAAAGGGGGAACGTTTAATTGAAGCGTTATACGTCGTATTGAACCAATACTCTGCCCACGGTAAGAAAGCGAGCCACTGCCGTGGTTTGTCGCACGCAAAGCAACGAAGATAAGTTTTCAAACAACAGTTGGTCACTTTGGTTTGGCCATCCGTTTGCGGGTGGTACGCGGTGCTTGGGTGCAACTTCGTCCCCTGCAGTTTAAACAACTCCTTCCAAAAGAGACTCATGAAAATAGAGTCTCGATCACTTACAATGGAACGGGAAAAGCCATGTAGACGGATTATGTCCCGGAGGAACAAGGTGGCCACCTGAGTAGCGGAATAAGGGTGCGCCAATGGACAGAAGTGAGCGTACTTGGATAGCTTATCAACGACCACAAATATGGTATCCATACCTTTGGATTTGGGAAGTCCTCCAATGAAATCCATGGAAATGTCCTCCCAAATCTGCTGCGGAATAGGCAACGGCTGCAGCAACCCTGCGGGGGATAAGGTCTCTGTTTTGGCGTGCTGGCAGGTCGAGCAACAGGAGACATATTCCTTGATAGTCTTCTTCATCCCCTTCCAAAAGAAAGCCGCTGAAATCCGCTTGTAGGTACGCAAAAATCCTGAGTGGCCGCCCACCACCGAGTCATGATAAACGTGCAAGATGCGTGAGACCCAACTGGATGAGGGTGGTAACACCACTCGGCCATGAAAGAATAGGAGGTCCTAGTTGAGGGAATAGCCTTCCGGGAGTGGTTGAACCTGGAGGGCTCGCTCTATGGTATCCTTGCAGTCGGCGTTGGCGCGCTGCTCCCTAATGAGTTCCCTAGTGTTCAGCTGGTGATTGATAGACAGGGCAGAGAAAGTGAGAGGAGGGTCGTTTCCCCTCCGTGATAATGCGTCTGCCACCTTGTTGGAAGCCCCTTGTTTATACTGTACTTCAAAGTCATACCCTAGTAGCTTAACTATTAGCCGGAGGTGCTCTGGTGGCAGGACTCGTTGATCCAACAAGTGCCTCAAGCTTTGCTGGTCCAATCGAACTACAAAGTGCTTCCCCATGAGATAGTGGCGTCATTTCTAGACAGCGAACTATGGCGAGCAGTTTGTGCTCATACACCGAGGTCAGTCGAGATGTGGCCGCCAATGCCTTACTAAAGTAAGCAATTGGTCTCCCGTCCTGGATAAGAACGGCCCCTACGCCTCCACCTGACGCGTCTGTCTCAAGGACAAATGACTTCGTGAAATCCGGCGTGGCGAGCACTGGCAGCTCTGTCATGGCTTTCTTCAGTTGGAGGAAAGCCCCTTCGGCCAAGTCTGACCACCCGAACGTTCCCCTATTGAGTAATTCGGTAAGGGGTCGTGCTATGGACCCGTACCCCTGCACAAAACGTCTGTAATAGCCGGTAAGGCCCAAGAATCCACGAAGTTCGCGAATGTTTCGTGGAGATGGCCAAGTCAACATTGCCTCAACTTTGGAAGGATCAGCCGAAACCCCTCTTGCGGAAATCACATGGCCCCAGGTATTCTACCTGTTCCCGGCCAAAGGCACACTTTTTATAATTGGCAACCAACTTCTCCTGTTTTAACACTGCCAGCACTTGTCGTAGATGGTCATAGTGGGCCTCCCAAGATTGACTGTAAACAAGAATATCATAAAAAAAAACCAAAACGAACTTACGGAGGTAAGGCCTAAATACTGAATTCATCAAAGACTGAAACGTGGCGGGAGCGTTGGTCAAACCAAACGACATGACGAAAAATTCGTAGTGGCCCTCGTGCATTCGGAATGCTGTTTTCTCGACATCCCTCTCCCTGACTCTGACCTGGTGGTAACCTGCGGTCAAGTCCAGCTTGGAAAATACCTTAGCTCTCTGTAACTCATCTAAAAGTTCGTCGATCACCGAAATTGAAAATTTGTCGGGCACCGTCAACTGATTTAGCGCCCGGTAGTCCACGCAGAACCTCCAACTGCCGTCCTTCTTTTTGACCAACAGAACTGGGCTGGAATAAGGACTACAGCTAGGTCTAATTATACCTGATATTAGCATGTCCGAGACATGCCTCTCGATTTCCGCCTTCTGAATGTGAGGGTACCTGTACGGCCTCACGTTCGGAAGGGAAGCTCCGGCCTGTAGGTTGATTCCGTGCTCTCTCTGGCCCGTCGAGGGGGTAGACCCTTAGGTATGTCAAAGACCTCGAAGAACTCATGGATGAGCCTCTCACAATTGGCGTCCATGGGGAGTGACACCGCGTCTGGTGTTCCAGCCTCCACCGAACAAAGCTGCAGCAGTACCCCCATCTCCCCTGGGCTCCACGAACAAGCCATAGCACGAAGACTTACCGGAGAACAGCTTAAGGAAGGGTCTCCTGTCCAACTAATCCACTTCCCCTCCCTCTGAAATTTCATGGTGAACTTTCCCCAGTCGGCCCGCACTTCCCCCAGTGTCTTGAGCCAAGTCACCCCCAACACGATGTCCGCACTCCCCAGTTCAAACGGGAAAAAATCCTCGATGACCCACTGCTCCTGGATGAGTACTCGTACCCCACGGTAAATTCCAATCTGCTGGAAACTCATCCCATTTCCCACCTGTATCTTGTGTCTGACTGATGACTCGGTGGGAATAGCAAGGTCATGTACCAGGCAGTTCGAAATGAAACTGTGAGACGCCCCGCTGTCCACTAGCACGACGACTTCCCGGCCGTCGATCGTCCCTCGCAGTTTCATAGTCTTCGCAGTCGTGAACCCTCGAATGGAGTTTAGCGACAAGGCGGCGGTCTCTTCTCCCACCTCCTCCTCCTCTTCCACCGTAGCTTCCCCTTCCTCCAAGTGACCCTCCTCCCGTCCAGAGTCATCCTCGGCGGCAAGCAATACCTGTAATTGTCGGAGTTTGCAACGGTGCCCTGGACTGAATTTTTCATCGCACCGGGAACACAACCCCCGCGGGCGTTTGTGTTGGATCTCCTCTAAGGAAAGTCACCGGAAAGCTAGGCCACCACCGGCCGTCGGGTGGGTCGGCCCCGTCAGAGGATCGCGGACCTTTGGCGCTGGGAAGGTCTCACGCGGTGTTTGGGATCGAAGTGAGCTCTCGGTGGAATCGGAATAATTAGGGTAGCTAATATAACCCGACTTACCTCCATAATCCGAACGGGTGCCCCGACCCGCCCGAGCCATCCAGATCCTATCCACCGCCTCTAGCATGTCCTCCACTTGTTGAGCCAAGTCCATGGCTTCTACCAAATTCTTGGGTCGGTGCATTTTTACTTCCGCCCTTATATCATCCCTCAGACCATTCAGAAAAGCACTCCGAAAAACCTTCTCGGGAATTTCCAATAGAGTCGCCGCCAGAGTCTCAAACTCCTCTCGGTACTCCGCCACTCGTCCTCCTTGCCGGATCGCCATCAATTTCTCCGTCGGGTCTCTTTCGCATGATCCACTAAATCGGTGCAGGAGGGCCTCTCGCAAGTCCCGCCAGTCCACGAACGGTTCCTGTGCGTCCAGCCACTGGAACCATCCCAAAGCTTTGCCCTCCATACACACCGATGCCGCCAGTACCATGTCCCCCTCGTCTACGTTGTTTATGGTGAAATAACGTTCGGCCCTAAACACCCAGCCATGAGGATCCTCTCCGTGAAATAGCAGTAATTCCAATTTTTTCCCCTGTTCTCCCCGTGCTCGAGGTCTCACCGGAGATCTGTAACGAGGAGGCACGGCTCTGCCTCTGACCGGTTCTCTCCGCGGGGGACTGAGCCTTCCCCGTGCTGGTCGCACCGGTTCCTTGCCCGGCGGGGTGTGACCGTCCCATGCTCGCCTTGGAGGGGATGGCTCCTCCCCGTGTCGGTGTGGCGGTGGGGGTGGAGCACGCGCCTGCCTTACCAGAAACTCCTCCAACCTAGTGATTGTTCCTTGGATCCCTTCGATCCGGGTTTCCATCGTGGCCATATTTCCCTGCATCTCACCCATTTGCGTCCCCAGGGATTCAACCTCCTCCTGCAAGCTTGGCATCAGCTCCACGCTATCCCCAATCTCCTGCAAGGAATCCTGAAAGCTGTTCAACCGCCTCTCCACGGAGGCCACTCGGTCTGTCTGGTTCACCATGGATCGTACGGCTCTGATACCAAAGTTAGGATCCTCGTGATTCAGTGGGGGTTTTACAACCGAATGAAGGTTAATTAACCAGAAAAATGGTCTGGTTCCTATTATTGATATTGAGAAGAACTACAGAATAAAAGATGGAAGGGAATTCGAGGACCCCCCAAGCCTCCCACAGACTCAATGACTATTAACCAAATTCTCAATGATCTACTCTCTCCTCTCCTCTATTTATTCCCCGTTTTCCCCATAAAAGACTCTCGGGATCCTCACATACTCGGATCCCCATTTGTAACAACTTTCCCCCCAGCCCATCCTAGTTAAATCCTGAAACTAACCCTGCACATTCCTTGCCACGTCCTGACGATCCTTCTTCCTTCTCCTAGCATATACAAACTTAAGGGTGGAGGTGGAGGCCTAACATGTTAGTTATGTAAATTGTGTATATAAGTGTGTATTGGTTACCGACTAATTTTAATGAGAAAAAGAAGATTATTCTTCCTCAAAATCTTCAAAAAGTAACATAAATCAAAACACAACCATGATTAATACAGGCGCACCAACATGCTATAATTTTCTAAAGCATTTACCTCTAAGAAACTCTACTGCTTCATCCAGAACAAGGTTCAACAGCTGATCATATCCTTTTAGAGTCCCCGTCACTATCACCAAACCACAAACAAACGAATATCCAATCACATATTCAGAATGGAAAAGAAAAGAAATTGTCGCGTGTAGTTAAAGAACAAACAAAAGGATATAACCATATACAACATTTACATAACATCCTCCCCTTTTTTGACCTTTACATGACTGTATCTATGGTCGGATTGGAAGCAAACGAAGCAGGATAAGCAGCATCTTTACCCATATATATATATATATATATATATATGACCTTGTTAGTGTTTGTGCAAAAGCGGGCCAGCAAGGATTCACTTTTTTAAAACAAGCATACCATTAAAAGCAAAAAGTCTTTATTGGTGTTTGGCAACTTGATCCCCGAACTTTCAATTTCAACAAATGGGAACCTCAATCTTAAAACATGTTGCAATTAAGGTCCAATAGCTAACACAGATCAATTAACACACCGAATGTCCCACACTTTTCGCACAAAATCCACCTCAAGCTTTTCGTAGGTGGGCACATTGGATCCTGAATTTTTAAATTTTGGCATTTGAAACCTTAATTGACGTTTACTAATTGAGGCTCGTTATCCTTGGACTACATTGCCAAGAATTGTCAAATCCAAGGTTCTAAATTTAAAATTTGAAAATTAAGGTTCCATCTTGACGAAAAGTTCAGATGCATTGGTGAAATTACGCTAAATCTAATTACCACTTCCATTCACCACCAAAAAAATAAATAAATAAATCAGTAATCTAAAACTCCACCTTGGAGAGGTAGCATTCTTACAGAATCACAGTAGATTGGTACAAGTTTTACAATCCATTAATACAAGATTAACTGATAACTACATGTAATTGTTTTAACATAAACCAGGAATATTTTGAGAACACTAACCTTGTCTACCACCAGTGAGCTTTACTTGAACACCTTTGTCCACAAACTTGGCAAGGTCCAAAACTGTTTCTTTTCTGCCTGACTGGAAAACAAATTCACAATAAGCCAACCTATAAGCCTATTAACACCCAGAATTAAGCCAACTATGCGATTAATTTAAAAAAATTATAATAATAAATAATAAATCACACGAAACTCAAAACTCACCATCTTCTTTAGGGTTTTTCAGCTCCTTTTACTGACCTTAACGCGCAGACAACGAAACTTCTCCACTAGCTATTTTCGCAGTATCCCAAAACCCTAAGAAGCTAAAAAATAATAATAAATAAATAAATAAAAACAGAGAGAGAGAAATGAGTAAAACGATTAACTGAAAATATAATAGTAATGATCAAGTAAATTGAAATTGAAATGAAAAGAAAAGGTAATAATAATTATAAAATCAAATATTCAATCGCAAGAGAGGGAGAGAGGACAAAAATTTAGGAGAGAAATGAAAGTCGTCAAAGCTGCGCAATGTTCAGAGGGGGGAAAAAAACAGAGAAGAAAACGAGAGTCAAAAAAATCACCACTAAACTTTTAATGGACCGAAATATACCAGCAAGATCAGTGAAAATGGTAAGAAAATAATTAAAAAAATGTCAAACAAATAAATCAATAGAAACACCAGCAAAACAATATTTAGTTGGAAAAATAAGCAAAGCCGATCATACGCGATAAATTGTCAACATTAATTCAGTAGACGAAAACAACCAGCAACAATTCGAACAATTATTGAACAAGAAAAAAAAACAAAAATAAATGAACATAAAAACTTACAAAGTTCGGTTTGAGCAGAGAAGGAAGCGGCGGCGCCGGCTGAGCTGGCGGTGGTAGGAGTTGCGTCGTCTGCTGTGGGCGGTTTTTGAGACTTTTGAGTGAGAGAGGGAGACGCGAGGACGAGCGACAGTGATGAAAGTAAAATGAAAGTAAAAGAAAGGAGATTCCGAAGCTCTTTCCTCAAATACTTCCTCCAAAAAAAAAAAAAAAGAAAAGGAACCCTTTCCTCAACTACCAACATTAAATTACCAAAATACCCCTACAAGTTTAGAGGGCGTTTAGTAGAAGGATTCGTTCCCTGATTCGAATCATGATTCATAGTTCGCTACAGTATTTTCTCTCACAAAAAATACACGTAAATCAAAAATAGTTCGAATCACATGATTTGAATCCTCCAACCAAACGAACCCTTAGTGAAAATTGATGAAAAAATACAGTTGTCTATTATTTAAATAAATTAAAAAATGAACCTTATGATATTCTAAAAACACGTTCTAAACGTCGGTCAATATCACACCAAAAAATTCGAAAAAAAAAAATCACATCAAAAGAAAGAAAATATAAAGAACTAACAGCTTTTTAATATACATCTAATCGTTTAAAATAAAGTCTTACTCATAGGGTTAATTTCAATAATAATATTCTTGAATAAATGATTATTAATTTTAGTATTATTTTTGTATACTTCACAATTAGTATCGTCATGTCAGCAAAAATGGGACCAGGCCGTTTTTACTTGAGTTAAAATGGCAATTGTGCCTCATTTCAGATTTAAACTCTTGAATATATATTATAAAACCTTTTATAATTCAAATATTCAAAGTAGTGAGAGGAGGAGCAAAAAGAACGCGGGTGTGCACAGAGACCAAGAAAACCCAACGACCACCATTGTCTACCACCGTCTACCACCTTGAGCACCGATGAACCCACGACAGCAAGAACCCATGCAATCACGCGACGAGAACCGACAAACCTTCGCCGGAGAAATCAACGCCTAAACCTCTTCGTCGAAGAAGAATGAACCGAGTAAACCTCACCCTCTTTGCTGGAGAAATCAGCCACGAAACAGACGAGGTCAATGGCAGATTCCGAGACAAAGGTAAAAACTTTGTTGGCTTTTCTTGTTTATTTATTTTTTCTTTCTTAGGTATTTATTGTTTTCTTTTTCTTTTACCATTTTCTGTCATCTTAGAAGAAAAGAGAGCCTTTAGAGGAGGAGATAAAAGCATATAAGGTCAGTTATTTAAAATTTTTGGGGGTCATTGGATTGCCATTGTGCTCCTTATTTAGTCTGTGACTCTGCCTGATAGCCGGTTATATCATTATGACCTCTTGACAACTTTATTATGACTGGTCATAAGACATGCACATCGTGCGGTCATAGTAATATGACCGACGGTCATAGTAATATGACCGACGGTCATAGTAATCGGTCATAATTACTATGACCGCCCATTAGGCAGGCATTCGCATAGTGCGATTGTCTAACTGATGGGCCTGCGGTCATAACATTATGACCCTCGATCATAGTAATGTGACCGCACAATTGTCAAGCTCATAGTGCAATTGCCTTGCGGTCATAGCATTATGATCCTAGGTCATAGTAATGTGACCGCACAATTATCGGACTCTTAATGTGCTAGTCATAGTACTTTTTTATGGGTGGTCATCAGTCATAACACTTATGACCGTCAGTCATATTACTATGACTGAACAATTATCGGACTCTTAGTGTGCCAGTCATAGTACATTGGTTAACAACTTTGTTTGCTTTCTTGTTTTTTTTTTGTATTTATTTTTTTTAACCAATTTTTGTCATCTTAGAATAAAAAAAAAGACTTTGGAGGAAGAAATGCCATTGGAGGAAGGTAAAGCAGATACTAAGAATGTCAGTTATTTGAAATTTGTGAGCTTCAGTGGATTGTCATTGTGGTCATTTTTGTTCTCTGACTTAGCCTTAAAAGAGTTGGTCCCGGGTAAGTCTATTATAGTGATCTTTGAGGTATTTCATTTCATTCAACTATATTGAATATATGGCCAGTGATGTGATTATTTTTCAGGAACCGTCCTTCCCATTACACGAGCCGATTAGACAAGTGGGACGTCGGATATGACATGGGCATAATGCGTGTAATGTAGGAGTCATGGTTCTATGAGTTTGCAACTACGGCAATATGGTTATGGGATGATGGAAGTTACATGAATCAGTTCATTTTGTAGTTTCTGATCATATTGGGTGTTGCTTATATTGTGTATCTTGTTGTAATACACAACACATAGATGTCGCATTCTATTATTTGAGAAAGAAGCACAAGAACTACCCCGAAAATGCATACAAGCGCTTCACCACTATCGATAATATATTTGATTCTACAATCAGAACTGCATGGGCACAATTGAAGAAAGAATAAGCAAAATATGACTAGACAAAGGTGGAAAATATTAGTAAGTACATATTTGGTGGTATGATTCGTTGCAGTTGGTCATGGTTTGAGGTCGATATGGTATTAATTCCAATGAATATACCGAGAATGAAACATTGGATTCTTTTTGTCCCCGACCTCAATAATTGGACCATCAATGTGTACGGCTTAATGGCATCTACAGGATCACGCAATGAGCTCCTCATGGATGAAGTGGAATGTGTGTCCAGTATGTTGCCATTTATCTGCGATCAAGTCAGGTTGTTTGACTCGAAGCCCCGAAGTGGCAATAAACTGGATCCAATTCCAGTTACCATCATGGATCATCCACGTCAAAACAACGGGTTAGTCATTTATTTTCTTTGTAATGATATTTTTTTTTGTAATGTTATGTGACTGTACGCCTCACATGACTAACGTAAGTTTATATTAATCTATGCATGCTTTTTTGTAGTGGGGACTGTGGCATGTTCACCATTATCTATGCACATTGCTTGGTGGAAGGCAAAGCCTTAGAGAATTGGGCTACACAAGAACACCTGTCATTCTACAGTGAGTCTTTGACATGTCACCTATGGTACCATGCATTATGGAAAGAAAAAAAGCATTGTGAAAGTGATATTGAAAAAGACGATGCATGGGATGCTTAGCCTATGAAAAGAAGGCTTGATTTTTTTAGAAGACAATGCTAACCTGATTTTTTTAAAAGAATGTTAAAGTGAGGCTTTGCCTTGATTTTTTGATTTTTTGCAATGTATAGCCTCACATGATTCTTTGTAATGTTTGTAACTATGTATAGCACTAGATGATTGTATATATAATCACACATGATTCTTTGTATAGCCTCACATGATTCTTTGCAATGTAGGAATAAATCAAATTAATGTCTTATTATAAGATACAACATGCAAGTTTAATTAAACAAAACACACATAAAAGAGTCACTAGAAACTTTTTGAGCTCACTGATGACCCTGGGTGGAATGGCACTGGATTCATATAGGTTTTACGGTTGTGTCCATAAGAATGACATTTACTGCACTTGATTGTATCAGGTTCTTCACCTTGGGATAAAATCCTATTAACATGAGGTCTTCCGGGCTGACATTTTATTTTGGGAGGGTTCACAACTCGGTTCCTCATTTTTTCATCAACATCCCATCCTTCCAAGCTTCCAATTGGATTAACAACTCCTTGATAGGTTACAAAAAGTTCCTCTTTCGTGTAGTACTTGGAGCAATAATTTTCCAGACTCATTTGTCGTCGGTTACACACAGACATAACATGGAGACAGGGCAGTTGGTCCACTTGAAATTGCTTACAGGTACATGTCCTCTCTCTCATGGACACAATCCAAGTCTTAGCATATGAGTTGGTGACAGAGTACTCAAATTGATCCGCTGCTCTTACCTGGGATAAAAATCCGGGTATATGTTTACTTGACAAGTCAATACATAACTAACTACAAATAGTCAGTATTATCATTACTAGCTCACCGTTAATGGTAGTCCCATAAAAAAATGCCTCCCGAACACGTTTATCTGCTATCGGAGATAGGGTGGAATCAAATTTAAAGGCGGCTTCACATCTCTTAACAAACCATCACTATAAGAGCTCCCTTAACCATTCAACCAAGTAACCTACATGCATTAACCTGACTTTCTGATCCACATTATTCGATAACTCAGCAATGTTGGTTGTCATTATTGCGTACCACCGTCCATTGAAGAATGCGCAAGACCATTTTACAGGATCTGCATCCATAAGGTTACAGTATATGGAGGGGTTACCCTTTTCGATGAATCCCATCTGACGAAAAAACTCGCTTCTAAGATATGTCCTCGAAGCACTATTAAAATACATCTTCATAGTGCCGTTAAAACTTTTAAACTTTACTTTCAAGTTTCTAGCCAAGTGTTGAACGCATATCCCAAAATCAGCTTCTGGGTACACCTTCCTGACTGATCAGGAAATTCAATACTCTTATGCCTATTAGCCACAATAACAAGCGCATCTCGCATGCCTATTGATTCTCGTAACTTGGTGAAGAACCATTCCCATGAATCATTATTCTCTGAGTCACCGATACAAAACACAATTGGAAATATTGAGTCATTTGCGTCATGGCCACATATTGCAAGCAATGTTCCACCAAACCTAGCCTTTAAGGCTGAAGCATCAACAACAATTACATGACGACAATGAGGCCAACCCTACTTTGCTGCAGCCAAGCACATGTAAAAGTATTTTAATTGGTCATCTGCATCTGTCTTAATGTGAATGTCTGATCCAGAATTTTTCTTCATCACCATTTCACCCCATGAAGGTAGGACTGCCAATTAAACATGTTGCATGTTAAACTCATAGGCATAGCCAAATTACAGTGTATATTTCAGAAATTTAGTTACCTTGGTATGATTCTGCATCGTCACCACGAAGGTTGTGTAGGGTTGCTTCCTTTCCCCTCCAAGCTTTGAGATAATTGAATGACACTCCAAATTCACCCTGCATATCTCTCATAACCTCACGAAGTCGATATGAAGTGCTTGTCAGATCCACAAATTTTACTTTCACACATTCCCCGATCATCCAACTACTAGCTTGGCGATGGTGACCTTGAACAATTTCAATAGAATAAGTGTGTATTTCATCATACCATTTGACATCAAACAACTCACTATCCTTCATTCTAGTAGCGTGAACCTGCCATTGACATTAATCGTCAACACATACCACATGCAACAAAGTAGTGCTCAACCTCTTCACCTTAAATTGATAGTGTTTTTTCATGGCATCATGATGGAAATGGTACTGTAACAACCTTTTATTGTTATAAATGTTCTTCACATGCATAGATCTTGGTGTATAATTAGCAATGACTTCTCTGCCAAAAAAATTATCCAAAAATTGTACGCGATCAAATCGGACTTTGGATCCATTGACAACAGATTGGGCTCCACCACTCCCTCTGTTACTTATTCCCTTATTTCTGTCACTACCTTCTAGATCAAAAGAATCAGGTTCTTCACGATGTTGGTAGTCACAATCGATTCTATCATATTCCACCGATAATGGTATTGGAGGAATGGGGAATTCATCTTCATCGTCCAATCCATATACCTTTTCAAAATCCGTGCCGATATTACCGAAACCAATATTTTGCTCGGCTTCATCACTATGACATGAAACGGATATTGGTTTCACCGGAATGTGGTTCTTTTCTCCTATCTCAGGTGGCAACGCTTCGGCCACTAACTCATCCACTATATCGACACATATTGGAAATTTATTAAGCAAGTGAACATCCTTCTTCTTTAATTGTAGGTAGAATGTGACATCATAGTCAGAAGATATCTTCACAGGAGCTTCGTCATCTTCAACAACATAACTTAAGGATATACTTTTTCCTTGTGGCCGAATCCCAAGCACATTTCTCACCAAATATATAAGACTAATATAAGATGTGTTGGTAAGGACCAATATCCCCTTCATTTCACAACCGATGTGTCTCGAAGCACGGTCTCAATGTCCATTGTACTTGATGAAGACGTTCAATCCAGCAGTCATTCCTAAATAATTTCAAAAATAATAACTGTTAGTCAACATGCAATTACTCCTAGTCGGCATAGAGTCATTAGAAATGGCCAGTCATAACAATGTGTAATGGCCGATCATAAGATAGTCATAGTGTGACAGTCATAACACTACGGGTCATTTCGGTCATAATATTATGACAGTTCGGTCACATCACTATGACTGCCTTATAGATGGTCATAATACTATGACCGAACTATAACCGGTCATTTTGACTCATACTGTTATAATTTGACTCATAGACAATGACACATACTGTTATGACTGATTGGTCATAGTATTATGACCGGACATATAACACCAAGGTCAACTATGTCTTTGACGTGGTGATCGTTACAATCAGTTTACATATCAATTATAAACTATCCAAACCTCAAATTGACGAAGGATAGTATCAATTCCTATCACATTAAGTTCAACCCAGTCATTTTTTTCGAGTTCTATGTACTAAGTCTCCCGAAAAATAAATTTAAAAAGAAAAAAAATAAAAGAAAAACAAAAAAATTGTATACCAACCTCGATCTGGTGCACAACCGGAGTATTGGCGACGAGGAAATGAGGGCTTAGGGAAGAGAGAGACCGAGTAGAGAGAGAGGCCAAGCTTGAGAGAGATAGAGAGCCAAAAATGGGGTGTAGAGAGAGAGAATGGGCGGGAGAGAGTTGAGTGTTTCTTTGAGATGCTATTAAATGATAATTTTGACATAAGTGGCATAGAAGTCATTTTACCTCACACTGCTAACATAGCAATGCTAGTTGTGAAAATATACAAAAGTGATACTAAAATTAATAATCATTTATTCAGGAGTGTTATTATTGAAATTAACCCCCCCCCCCCCCCCCCCCATAATATCATTTTTCAGTACATACGATAGAATTTCTCGTGGAAAAATGGTTATTAATAATATTAATACTGTTAGTGTGGGTCCCGCTGTTGTAAGAATTAGAGGTGGACTCGCGTGCACATAATATAAATGGCTTATACTAGCACATCGGTGTTCCATAGTTTTCGACTTTGAATAGACGAAGGGGTTGTTCTTTTGGAGTGTGACTTGAGTGTAATTTTTGAGTTGAATTTTAGTTATAACTTGAGTTGAAGTTGTAACTTGAATAAAGTTGAGTAAAGTTGAATAAAGTTGGAACTTAAAAGAACGTGAACTTGAATAAAGTTGTAACTTGAGTTTAAACTTTTTCTGACTTTTATTGCAAAAGAACAATCCCGAACTTTCTCAAGAAAATAGACAACTAAACTCCATCAAATTACTCATCATTTATCTATACTAGTAAAAAATGTGCACTTCGCGTGCGTGAAAAACAACAGTTATATAAATTGTTGGGAAAAAAAGGGGAAGAAACAATAAAGGATAAAAGAAATAAAGATAAAAGTGAGAAAAAAGATATGAAGCAAAAGGCAGTAAAAAAAAGACAAAAAAAACTTGAGAAAAAAATTTCTGCGAGATGTTTCGCAACTATAGTTAAAATTTATGAAGATCACAAGTAAAAGATGTTTATGTAAGGACATGTTTGAGAATAAAATACTTTAGTAGGGTAATTAAAAGAAAGTTAATATTTTAAATAACGGTAAGAAAAAGTGTTTAGAGGAGATAAATTCAAAAATATATAAAAATCAAAGATTAAAAGATGAAAAAAAAAGATAAGGGAGGAAAAAGAAGGAAAAAAAAGAAAGAAAGGGGCAACGAAACGCCAACCCCCTAAGAAACCCTTTCTCTCTTTTAAGGAGATAATATATACGAGTCGTAACACCTATCTATATATGAGTGGACATGCTTGTTTTTCATTGGTTAGTCATTTTTAACTCTGTTTACCTAACAGGAATTCAAAAATTGAAAAAAGACCTGTAATTAAGTAGGAGAAAATAGAATAAATTTGAAAAATGGAAAAGATAATAGGACAAATTACGCTTGTGCCCCATGAACTGTTGGCGTGTTACAAAAATTCTCCCTAAACTTTAAAAATATCAAAATTTCCCCTAAACAAATCGCCGTTAGCACGCTTCCCCCTTATTTGCCCCATCTGTTAAGTATTGAATGGTAAATGTGACGTGGTAGTCGTTGAGGCATTTAATTTCTAATGTAATATGAGATTACTATTTTTCCCATATAGTAATCCCCTTCTCAGGTTCCCTGTGTATTTCATGGCCATTTATGTTTTTTGCTTTAATTCCCATTTGTCATCATTCATGTCAGTCCTCCCTAATTTTAGGCAAATTCGACAGGAGGAGTAGCAGCCCTGGGTCAGGCCACCTTGCCTGAGTTCATGAATGGCGGCCAGCAGTAGTTCCAAAGGAAGGAAGGGTTCACTCAGCTTTGTAAGTATTAGGCCAAAATGTAGACGATGGGAAGGAGAAAGTAATGAGGAGGTTGAGAATAGAGTGCAACCAAGATGTTATTATAAGTTAGATTGTGTTGTGAAGACGACAAGAATCCAATTAAATCCGGAAAGACGGTTTTGGGGATGTTGCTTATACAAGGTTAGTGTATAATTGTAAGTTAAAATTTTGGAGAATTAAAAGTTTGTGGATTTCATGTATTGCTATGAGTCTCCTTTCTTCAATTTTGGGTTTTGTTTACACTGCTTTTGTGATTCACCAAGATGAATGTAATAAGGGCTGCGGATTTGTGAGGTGGATTGATCCTAGTATGAACGAAATTCTGCCAAGATTACTGAAGAAGTTCAATCGAACAGATGAAGATGTTTCATGGTTGGAGGGGTGAAGTTGAAAACTTAGAAGCGACAATTGGTGAGAAGGATGAAGAAATTCGAAGAATGCAAGCTGAAATTGAAATGCTCAAAATGCACAAATGTTTGATGACAAAGTTTCTTGTATTTTGTTGTGTTCTAATTTTTGTCATATTGATGTTGAAGTGAAGAAATGACAAGTTGTATTATTGTATTATTGAAGTGAATCTGTATTATTGTATTATTGAAGTGAAAGGTAAATTGGTATTCTAAAATCAATCAAAACAACCTCTGTATCAGTGTATTATTGAAGTGAATATGTCTTATTGAGATGAATCTGTATTATTGAAGTGAAACAACTAAAAAATGATATGCTTTTCAAAATGAGAACTTGCTCAAAATTTATGGTCAAATATCACCAATTCAGTGTTCACATGCATGACATATACACGTAGTCAATTGTTCGTGAATGGATTAGTTGTCCGCAAAATATATGTTTTAATTGTTGTGACTACAAAACAATAAGAAAACAAAAAACACACCACAAAACACATGAATATTTGGCTTGATGAAATTAAAGGAGTCTCCTTGTCGTTTTCTTGATACAGGGGCTTAATCTAGTTGGTTGAACCTCAGTGGTTGTTGTCTTGTTAAGGCGTGGAGAAGATCTTGATGGTGTAACATTTTTCCTAGAAGTGGTCTTGAAAAGTCTCCAAGTCTTTGTACACATGATAACAGCAAGAGACAAAATGTTTAGTCATATATCACTTCGTGAATAAGGCTCATAGTTGTTAGTTGCACTGTCACATTAAGTACAACAAATGTTGTCTTACCGGGCTTTGTGGGGAAGATCTTGATGATTGGCTTGAATGATTTGATATTGTGGTGGGATCTACATTGGCCTTGGGTGGTGGGACATTAGTGGGATCTACATTGGCGTTGGATGGTGGAATAGTCCTTCGGGCATTCTTTTTGCAGCCTGTAATCAACAAGTAAAATGTGTTCAAACTAGTTGTTAGAAATTTCAAATAATGTATGTACTTTGTAATACCTGCTCAGTAGCATCTTGCAATTTAATACAGCTTCGCTGGTTGTGTCCTTCTTTACCGCATTTGCCACACTTGACCTTCACATAATGTCTTCTCATCTTCATTCCCCTATGATGGATCAACTCATCATGCTCCAGTCTCCTTAGCCTAGGGGGCCTTCCAGCTTGCTTCTTGTATATCGGCTTAGTCATTGGAATGTTACCACTATGTGGCCAATCTTCTTGATTTGTAATAGGATATATTTGGTTGCAGTAAATCTTCATATATGCCTCTTTCTTGTAACATGGGTCAACATATTGTTCAGGATCTTCATGCCTATTCCAGATGCAAACAATGACATGAGCACAAGGTATACCAGATAGATCCCACTTGCGGCAAGAACAAGACCTTGCGTCTAAGTTAACAGCAAATTTCACCACAAATGTTGACATGTCTCTATATGTCGAAGCAAAACATACCCATGGACAGTTAAGCCCTTTGCATTGAGCTCTTATCCTATCTGGATCATTTTTTTAAAGTACAACTCCCTCCCACTCTGAATAGAGTGTTCTCTTATGGCTTCCTTGAAAACTGCACCACTTGTAAGCACTAACCCAACGGCAAACTTTGGGTCCTTCATGTCAGTTTCAGCCTTAAACACGGGCAACTTTGGAAAAATCTTTTTCACAGCCTTCTCTTGTTTAAGCTTTTTGTCATCAACAGCGTATTCGTCTTCCTATTCAACTTCCTCTTCCTCTTCATTGGCATCACCCATTGAGAACATTATACGACCTTCATCATCATTGTCAGAATCTTCAATCATAATCCCGCCATCATCTTGAACAACTTGGTCCTTGCCTCTCTTCTCATTCTTTTTAAAAACCTTCCCAACATTCTCAGGAACCACAATGTCATCCTCCGATTGCTCATCATGGATTGTAGGATCATAAGGAATCTCATCCTCTGAGGAATCACCGTCATCTTCTACTTCTTCATGATCAACCACAGCTTTCCCCTTAGAAGAGTCCCTATTTAATCCATCTTCAACTGAAGACTCCTTCTCAACAACATTCCTAAACAAAGCTTGACTCTCTTACACTCGCCCCTTATCAGAGAGGTCGCAATAAATAGGTACTGACCTTGAATGCTTAAGACAGATGTGGCTTAGTTTGGTAGAGATTTTGGAAGCCCAAAATAAATTCTCTACCTAGTTAAAGTTATTTTTTGTGTTTGGTAAAAGACCCAAAAAGTACTTCTTAAATAATTTGTGTGAAATTTAGGCTCAAAATCAGAAGCAGCCCAAAGGCTGCTTCTGATTCTAGATTGTGCAGAAATTCCGTTTCATTCAATTAAAATTCATTAATTCTCAAACTATCCCATTTATCTGCCTGCCTCCAAAATTTTTCTGCAACCATGAAAGAAACTATCCTCATTCTCTCATGGCCATTCTTCTCTCCCTTTCTCCCCCCAACCCTGTCTTCCCCAAAATCCCTTCTTTGCTCACTCCAAACCCTAATTCCACATTCTCCTCCATCACCACCAAACCAGAAATCAAATCAAATCACAAGGAAAGAAGAAAGAAGAAGAGAATGGACAAGAAGAGTTCAATGGCGTCTCTGTTCTCCGACGAAGATGAATACGACTTCCTAGAAATATCATTATTGTTGTGTGGGAAAATGTAGATGACGCATGGAAGAACAACAGTGTGACACGTGGCTTTGCTTTCCCTCAAAAGGCAACAACCCTCGACGGTGGGGGTTCCCTTTCTTTCTGTTGCAAGGGAAGCCCAGCCTTCGATGCCGACTCCTCATGACGACGACAGGTCATACCGTCGACCTTACGGCAGAAATCCTTCGGGAAGAAATTAATTGCCAAGAAAGACAACTAGGCTGAGTAAATAGAGACGGCGAGAGGAATGCCCGAAGAGGGGAAAGCCTGACATCGCAAGTTGCGTGCGGAAATAAGAGATGTCTGCAGTATAGGCATTAAATGCAAACCCTTAAACTGCTCTACGGGGGACAGAAAAGGGTTACAGGTACGCACAGAGCCGTAATGGGAGACTAATTGGCTGAGTGAACAGTGTGCAAAAGTGATTAGTGGGCTACGGTTTGGGCCTAGAAAGGCAGACCACTTGAGTGCTTTTCTACCTACAAAGAAAACCCACATGACGAAGGAAGCTCGACTATAAAAAGGGAGAGGCCTCATAACAACAAAAGGGTTAGATTTTCCTGAGAAAAAAGAACGAGAGAGACATTGTTAGTGTAAATTGTAACGATCTCTCTAAATAAAAAACTACATTGGATGTAGCTCTTCATTTTATAAGAGTGAACCACTATAAATTTTGTGTGTTTTTCTATTTCAAGTATTTCTTCTCATATTACTCACTACACAAAAAATATCACAAACACTTCACTGCCAATATTGAGTACACAGTCAATATTAAGCCGGTAATCCAACGGGATACCTAGTGGTGACCCGGCCCATTTCTGTTGACGAGTTTTTACCGTCAACAATTGGCGACTCCACTGGGGACCGAACCCAGAATCTCTGGTTCATACGTTTGACCCCCAACAACAACATAGTCAGCAAGCATGCCTCCAAGAAGAAGGATTGAGGCCATCAACCAAGGCAGCCAAATGGACGAAACCGCCACGCATCCGGTAAATGACGGGATAGAAGAGGTTCCACCTCCAGTCAGAAATGAAGTCCCGCCCCCAGATGTGCCGCAGCCGAACCCTGTACAGATGCAGGCCCAACTAACCACTCTAACCGACCTGGTACGTGGACTAATGGCCGTAGTCGAGCGCCTGGACGGAAGGAACTCTATGCCGCCTCTAGAAGATGCCCCGAGGCCGCCGGGAGATGCCATGGCTGAAAACCACAACCCCGGTGACCGCCAATATGACATAGAAGGAGTCGGGGACAGCGAAAACCATAGAGACCATCCTAGGCCTCGTCCTTCCCAATCCTCCGGCAGCCGTCTAAGGGCCGTCGGGCTCCGAGCTCCTGAGGACCGGATAGCGAGAGGTCTGGGGAACCTCGAGGTACTACCCCAGAACCCAGGAGGAAACCCACCAGGAGACTCAGGGTCAGTACAGGCAGGCGGGCAGGCAAGGGGAGAACCTAACGTCCAAAGGGCAGAGGCGTCGAGAGTAGCTGGCTCAGCCATCTCGGCCGAAGAAGCACGCGCCATTATGGAACGAATGGCCAGCCTAGAGCAAAAACTCATGGGTGACGTCGCCGGCCTAAAAAGGAACATAGGGCGAGTGGCCGAGGTAGTAAACGTCGACATCACGCCTAGCCACACACATGACCACCCATTTACCGAGGAAATAATGGCGCCACCTCTCCCTGATAAATACAGGTCGCTGTCGATCCTACCATATGACGGTCGAGGGGATCCCGACGATCACTTGGAGATGTACGCATGGCACATGCTCTTACACGGGTACGCCGAGGAGATTATGTGCCGAGCCTTCCGGAACCATTTAACGGACTCTGCCCGAAGATGGTTTCGAACGCTGAAGCCAAACTCTATCTCAAGCTGGGATGAGTTTAAGGAAGCATTTTCCCTCCAGTTTATAAGGGTTAAAAAATATGTCCCCCCAAAGCATAATCTGACGACTATATACCAAAAGTCAAACGAATCGTTAAAAGAGTGGCTTGCAAGATATGGGGAAGCTGTCGCCGCCACGATGGACATAACCGACCGGGAGGTCTTGATGGGGGCATTGTCTAGCATGAAGAAAATAACCCCCTTCAAGAGAGAGCTGAACCGAAAACCCCCGTCCAGCTATAAGCAATTCCTTGCATGAGCGCAAGGCTACATAAATGCCGAGGAAGCGGACGCGAATGACCCTGAGCACAGGTCCAATAAAAACAAGGGAACCGAACAAGGGTCGACGCTAGCGAAGCAGGATGGAAAGAAGCGACGAGGTGGAGGAAGTGGGGACAAGCAGCCCACTTCGACGTCGAACACTCCAGAAACCAAGAAGCCAAGGCAAAAGGAGAACCGTAAGCCTCGACCGTTTCAAAGGTATGATTCCTACCACGAATTAACAGTAGGAACCGAGGAAGTGTTCAATCAGGTCGGCCGTGGGAATCTGTCGCGCCACCCAGAGCCAATGAGGTCAGACCCTAGCTGAAGGAACCAGAAAAAGTACTGCAGGTTCCACGGTGACGTCGGCCACCACACCAACGATTGCGCTGACCTTAAAGATGAGATCGAGAGAGTGATTCGCGAGGGGAGGCTGCAGGAGTTTAAAGCCGAACGGAGACCTAGGAACGATGGCCACAACGGCCAGACTGACAGTCGACGCCGAGACGAAAACCAGCGCCCGGAGGACCGAGAGCCCGTCGGCGTCATACAAACTGTCCTCGGCGGCCCCTATATAGGAGGAGACTCAAGGAGATCTCAGAAGGACTACGCCCACGAGGCTAGAGGGGTTTACGAGGAAAGGTTCTGGAGTGCAGTGCCGACGTAGCGTTTAATGAGGACGACGCCAGCGGAGTTCACTTCCCTCACAACGACGCGTTGGTAGTAGAAGCCATGATCGGAAACCATACTGTGTGCTGGATCCTAGTGGACAACGGGAGCTCGGTAGACCTCCTATACTCCGACTGCCTAGAAAAGATGGGGATTCCAAAGGAGCAGCTGGAAAAGACCTCCAGACCATTGTATGGCTTTACAGGGGACTCCGTCATCCCCCAGGGAACCATCCGACTGCCCATAACCGCCAGGGAGAAATCTCGACAGGCCACCATAATGGCTAATTTCATGGTAATAAAGGGGGGCTCCCAGTAGAATGCCGTGATTGGAAGACCAACCCTCCAGGCGCTGAGGGCAATCACCTCCATCTACCACCAAAAAGTCAAGTTTCCTACCCCAAATGGCGTGGGTGAAATGAAGAGCAACCAGTACGAGGCAAGGGTTGCATACTCCGATGCCCTGCGCGGATATGACCACCCAAAAAGGCAGGAGGCCAGGATGGTTTATCACGGCTGTTGGGAATATTGTCCTAGAAGCATAAGATGTAAAAGGATATTTATTATTTATTTAATAAAAGAGTTTATTCATCATTTTATGTGCATATATTTATGAATATTTTATGAATATCAAATAAAATTCCTTGATTATTTATGTAACCTTAAACATGGTATATAAGTGTTGTATACGAGAGGATAATGTTTAAGGATAATAATCAAAAGTAATTGTTCATAATGAATTTAATTAAAGTTCAGAATCTTTAATTAAAACATTATTAATACATGTCATTCCCGTTTAGAATGGAACGGTGTTATCCGCACTGTTAATATGGCGAGATATTGAATGAGTGTATTTCGCATAATGAGATTATGTAGAACATGGACACAGACACAATATGAATTTCTAATAATTTCCGTTAAGCATAGAAATTCTAATTGAGTCTACCGATGGTCATATATAGGATGATCTTAATCCTGAGTTCTTAACAAACTCCTATTTATGGATTTATGTCTTTTGATTTACTCGGTACGGATTCCGAGACCCTGAATCCTATTCCTTGTATTTTGGAGACATAATGAAATAGGTAGCTGAGAATGTTATTATACGAGATGGAATCCATTCCTTCTTGAGAAAGAAGCAGATAAATAATTCTCTTGAGTGTTGATTCGGTACTTGGATTAGTAAGAGCGCTCTGGTTCATGAATGTGTTTTATGAATCACTATCCATTAGAGAATCAATGGTACTCAAGGATAAAGATGTAATTAGAGAGGTTAACGGATTCTACCTGACTCTAATTATGAATTATTTATGGAGGATTGATCTATATGTAATGACTATATCAAATGGACACTTCGCAGTTTAAAAGTAATTAATGTCTATAATTTCGAGAGTTCAATTCCAA
>NW_010357248.1:292968-293257 GCF_000414095.1 Morus notabilis
TTATTTGATAAGTTGTTCAATTTAGAATTCAAATTAATTTAAGTTTGACTTAAATTCGAATTTGAATCTAAATTAAAATTGGACTACTGGATAAAGGATAAAATCTCTTCCTTCCCTATCTGAGATAGGCGCCACACACAGAGATAAAACCCTAGAGTGTGGCCGGCCACCAAGTGGATAAGGGGAAGAGATTTTTTGTTCCAAATTCAAAATTGGAGATAAGGATTTGATTCTATTTTGAAGTTTGACTTCTTCTCTTTAAATATGAGAAAGATAGAAAATTGTAGAG
>NW_010357248.1:293515-303151 GCF_000414095.1 Morus notabilis
GGTTGATCCTTGAATGATGTAAATTAATGTGATTAATTTATTCGTGCATAAATTAATATAATCTATAGAGTATCTCAAAAGTTTTATGAAAAATTTTGTTATACACGATCCGCTGTTTTTCATCCCCACGCTTCCGCACCCGAATTCGATTCGGGAACCAGCAACAGCACCGTCGAAGACATAGATCCCAGGATCCAGGAGGAGGTCACATGGTCTCAACCCGTCGAGGAATTAGTAGAGGTCCAAGTCGACAAGGGCGAACCGACCAAGATACTAAACGTAGGCTCAGACCTAACTCCATCACTCAAGGTTGAGGTCGAGGGCTTCCTCAAGACAAACCTGGATGTCTTCGCCTGGAATCATGCTGACATGGAGGGGATCGACTCAGAGGTCATGTGCCATTCTATGAACATTGACCCTTCGTATCCCCCCAAGCGCCAGAAGCGTCGACCGATGAACCCGGAGAGGTATGAGGCATTAAAAGAAGAGGTCGACAAATTGATCAACAATGGGTTCATCAGGGAGGCCCATTACCCTCGATGGGTTTCAAATCCCGTGTTGGTGGTCAAACCTAACGAAAGTTAGAGAACATGCGTCGATTTCAACGACCTCAACAAAGCCTGCCCAAAGGATAGTTTTCCACTCCCTCGGATAGACCAGATGGTCGACGCCACAACAGGACATGAGATGCTGAGTTTTATGGATGCCTACTCTGGGTACAACCAGATCCCCATGCACCCAACCGACGAGGAGCACACATCCTTCATAACTAACAGGGGCCTCTACTGCTATAAGGTGATGCCTTTTGGCCTAAAGAATGCGGGGGCTACCTACCAAAGGCTCGTAAATAAGATGTTCGCTCAACAGCTCAGAAAATCAATGGAGGTCTACGTCGACGATATGCTGGTAAAAAGTGCCAAGGCCACCCAACACGTCGACCATTTGGGTGAGATGTTTGGTATACTGAGAAAATACCACATGAAACTAAACCCCCAAAAATGCGCCTTTGGAGTTGGGTCAGGGAAATTCCTTGGTTTCATGGTCAGTAATCGGGGAATAGAAGCTAACCCTGAAAAGATTAAAGCCCTACAGGATATGCGGTCCCCAACTAAACCGAAAGAGGTGCAGAGGTTGACAGGGTGCGTCACCGTTCTAAATAGATTTATATCAAAGGCGACGGATAAGTGTGTCCCCTTCTTCGATACCTTGAAAGGAAGTAGGCGCTTTGAATGGACACCACAATGTGAAGAGGCCTTTCAGAAGTTGAAGGAGCACTTGGGCAAGCCCCCAATCCTATCAAAGCCCATCCCCGATGAAGAGCTTAACCTATACCTCTCAGTGTCTCAACACGCCGTAAGCTCCATGCTAATAAGAGAAGAAGAAAGGGTCCAGTTGCCAATCTACTATGTAAGAAAAAGACTCATCGACGCCGAGTCAAGGTATACCGAAATGGAACGCTTGGCCCTCGCCTTGATGGTAGCCTCGAGGAAGCTTCGACATTATTTTCAATCTCACACAATACGAGTTCTCACAAATCACCCGCTAAGACAGGCGCTGTAAAAACCTGAAACTTCTGGTCGACTTCTCAAATGGTCGGTGGAGTTAAGCCAGTTCGACATTAAGTATGTACCAAGAGCAGTGATCAAGGGCCAAGCGCTGGCCAACTTTCTGGCTGAGTTCTCCCATAGACCGGCTCCTACCGCACCAGAAGAAGTCGAGAGGGCAGAATGGAAGCTCTACGTGGATAGAGCGTCGAGCGATAACGGATCAGGAGCCAGCGTCTTGTTAATTAGCCCAGAAGGTCACAAGATTACCTCGGCGGATCGATTTAAATTTAAGGCGTCGAACAACGAGGCAGAATACGAGGTGCTAATTGCAGGGTTGCGATTGGCCAGTCACCTAAAAATTGAAAGGCTCAGCATCTTCAGCGACTCCCAATTGATCGTCGGGCAAGTGAAAGAAGAGTACCAAGCGCGCGGCGAAAAAATGGGTGCGTACTTAAGGAAGGTAAAGGAAGAACTCGTCAAGTTCAAAAACTACGAGATACTTCAGATACCACGAGCCGAAAACACCAACGCCGATGCTCTAGCAAAGATAGCATCTTCAAAAGACTCCGACGCACTGGGGGTCATTCCTATTGAAGAACTAGAGCGGCCGACCATTGAGGAAATAATTGAGACTCTAATCATCCACACAGGCGAAAGTTGGATGATGCCGTTCGTCTAGTACCTGATGGATGCCGAACTACCAAACAATAAATACGAGGCCAGACGAATTAGGTATAGAGCCACCAGATACTTATTGTACGACGGTTTGCTTTACTGACGACGCTATTCAACACCTTTATAGCAGTGCCTGGACAATGATGAAGCCCAGAAGGTCCTCCAGGAAATTCACGAAGGAGTCTGCGGTAATCATACAGGGGGCAGTCTTTAGCTCTTAAGATTTTGAGGCAAGGGTACTACTGGCCCACACTTAAGAAGGACGCATACCAATACGCTTGACGTTGCGACAAGTGCCAAAGATATGCCACAATTCCTACAGCACCCCCAGAGAACCTAACCTCAATTCTCAGTCCATGGCCCTTCGCCAAATGGGGAGTCGACTTAATTGGGCCGTTACACCTTGCACCCAGAGGCTTTAAGTTTGCCATTGTCGCAGTAAACTACTATACAAAGTGGGCAGAGGCAAAGGCTCTGACTACAACCACGGAAGTAGCTTGCACCAATTTCATGTGGAGCAACATTGTGTGCAGGTTTGGGGTCCCCCACTTGATAGTGTCCGACAATGGGAAACAATTCGATAATGCCTCAACACGAAGATTTTACGACAGTTTGGGCATTCGAAAGGATTTCTCGGCGCCGATACACCCACAATCTAACGGACAAGTCGAAGTAGTCAATAAAATACTAAAGTATACCCTGAAGAAAAAGCTCGACGATCTAAATGGAAAATGGGCCGAGGAACTCCCCAAGGTCTTATGGGCATACAGAACGACGAGCCGAAGTACCACGGGAGAAACGCCCTTCTCCATAGCGTATGGCGTCGAAGCAGTACTGCCCATAGAAATTAAGACGCCGACTCTAAAAACGATAGTCTACAACGACGACGGTAATACGGAAGGCATGAATGGAGAACTCGACCTATTAGAAGAAAAAAGGCTCGACTCCCAGTTACGCCTCACCGCCTACCAGCAGAGGGCAGTACGATATTACAACAAAAAAGTCAAACAACGAAGGTTCGTCCTAAGAGACCTAGTATTAAAAAGGGTAACACAGAGTACAAAACCCAAAAATACTTGTCCTCTGGGCCTAACTTGGGAATGACCCTACTAAATAAGAGAAGTATTGCGTCCTGGCACCTACATTTTGGAAAGCCTCTCCGGCAAGAAGATTCAGCATCCATGGACTGCATAACAGCTAAAACTGTACTACCAATAATGTATGTAGTTTTTTAAACGCATCTTAGTTACATTTTTGGCAATTTAAATAAATTATGAGTTTATAGAAATATTGTCCAAAAGTGAAGAATTCATCCCTTGAATAAACTTGTCTGCTTAAAAAATTAAGGTATATTAAACAGACAAGGGGGATAGTAAGGGATCTACGGATCACCGAGGAAAAACTTAGAAAATTTTACGAAATTTTCTAAGGCGACGACCCCAAGGGGCAAAAGCTAACACCGACTCTTCCAAGGAAGAGAGGCGAGGAAAAACTTAGAAAATTTTATGAAATTTTCTAAGGCGACGACCCCAAGGGGCAAAAGCTAACACCGACTCTTCCAAGGAAGAGAGGCGAGGAAAAACTTAGAAAATTTTATGAAATTTTCTAAGGCGACGTCCTCAAGGGGCAAAAGCTAACGCCGACTCTTCCAAGGAGGAGAGGCACGAAATTTTCTAAGGCGACGACCCCAAGGGGCAAAAGCTAACGCTGACTTTTCCAAGGAGGAGAGGCGAGGAAAAACTTAGAAAATTTTTACGAAATTTTCTAAGGTGACGGCCTCAAGGGGCAAAAAGCAAGGGAAGCAATAAAGGCAATTATATAAAATCCCAAATATTATATATAAAAAATATATATAAAATAAATAAATAAATATGTCCCACATTACAGAAAAATATATAAAAAAGGAAAACTTTAGGCCTCGCCACCGGCCACCGAGTTATCACCGTCACCAGGCAGGGAAAGATTGTCATTGTCAGCAGGAGGAGGAGGAGCAACATAAAGGAAGCTCAAATCCCACTCAGGATGCTCTTGTTTTATCAGATCGATGATTTGCTGACTAGTGGAGTGAAAATCCTTAGTGCGAATGTCGATGAGCTTTGGAGAAATCTTGAACTCCTCAATGATCTCCACATGCTTGGCGTCGAACATTGCTGCGGCCTCAGCTTCGGCTTCCTTCTTCCCCTCAGCTTTTCCTTCAACAAAGCACTTCTTCACCGCCTTGGTAGCCTCGATTGACTTCTTCTCAGAAACCTCTGCCCGCTTTGTAAGAGCCGCAACCGTAGCAGTTAAGTTGGTCAACTCCTTCTGAAGGTCTGACATCTTGGCCAATTCACCTTCCAAGCTCCTCAGTTGGGCCACGACCACATCCCTTTCCTCGACGACAACCGAGCACTTATTCTTGGCATCGTCAAAAAGAGAGTTAAGCTTGGCCTCGACGCTGTCCATCTCCTTATCACGTTCTTCAACCTTGACTAAATCGATAAGGTTAAGAATGGCAAGGACTAGGCCCTGAAAAATTAAAGGTCAGATAATAAGGATACAAGGGATAAAATCAACAAGAAAAAAGAAAGGCAGCTCGATCGAGGCTTACATGGATCTGGAAGGAGATCTGCTTGCGCTAACGGTCAACCAAAGAAGATTGGGTGGCGGCAATCTAGTGCGGCTCAAGAAAAGACTCATATAGAGCCTGGAAGATGACGGAGAAGCGAGGGGGAAGTTTCAGCCCCAATCTCGGCATCAGAAATATCCGAGACTTGGAAGTTGGAGTCCATGATTTTTGCCCCCGGGATAAGCACGCGCTACCTCGGCGCCGGAGGAACATTAGCAACATCAGGAATTGGGACCGTCGGCGTCCAAGTTTCGGCCACCAGTGCCTTCTCTCTGTGCCTCCTTTTTAGCGCAGGAACCTCCTCCTCCGATGCCGAATGGGCCCTCATAGCTTTCTTTTTTCTCGGCGCCTGGGAAAAAGAGCTGGCTTTCTCCTTTCCCTTAGATGGAGGTTGTTGGCTTGGTGGGGGTTGCTGGCTTGGCTGGGGCGGCTAATTACCGGGAAGCTGAATCCTCAAAGATGTTATTTCTGTGCAAACGACGAGACAAAAATATAGTCAACGTTTGGATAGACCATGCCAGAATAGGAAAGGCGGCGAGCCAGGGGTTTACCTTCGTCGCTTAGGTGAAAAAACTCACGAACGACGTTAAGATTAGTAGGGTCGGGAAGATCAAGAATCAACCCAGTATGTCGAAGGTTAGCCTCGGTCAAGAGGGTGTCAATGTGTCGATCGCTCGACGAATAAAAAAAGGCCTACTCAACCCTCGCCAACCTATTTCCAGTAAGCTTCGGCCGATCGTGGCTAACTGCAAATAGAAGAACTGTCGGCGTTAAAAAGTGGAAGAAGAGAAATATGGGAGAAGAGAAGTTAAAACTCACCCATATTCCCAAACGATGCTTGCACCTTCCTTCTGCGAGGTAAGCGATCGTCGGGATGGACGTTAAAAGGCCCTCGTATCATAAAAAATATGGTTTCCACCCATGCGACGACGAGGGTATACCCAGTATCAGCTTGCCAAATCTGGGCTGAGATCTCCCATGCCCACTCAAAAATACCAGCCTTCGCACTTTGTGATGTGGCATAACCTGTACATAAACCTAAACTCATCCAACTGCAGATCTGTATCAAACCGCTGGCTCCACAAAATCCAGGCACCGGCAAAGCAATACCAAAAATTCGGTGCCAGCTGAGCAGGGGAGATGCCATAGAAATGGCAATAGTCCTTTACAAAAGGGTGGACCGGTAGGGTCATCCCCGCTGTGACAACCCTAGTATAAACAGGGAGGTATCCGGTCAGAGGCATGCTAGTCCTAAAATGCATATCTGGAATGAGGTATTCGAACCATCTCCCATCAATGCAGTCTTCTTTGACAGCCCGGATGATATCTTTGTTCCGGACCCTCGACGCCACAACATCGGCCGTAAAGAACGGCCTGCCCGGGTCTCCGCTTGTAGCAGCCAGGGGGCGTCCACCAGTGAAGCGGCGACCCCACATATGCTGCCACCTGTGAAAGGCCTCCTACTAATGTCTTCGTTAATCATTCGGCAGACGCTGTCATAATTATCGCTACAGTCGTCGCTTGGGCCGGCCACATGTTCCTCAACTTCCTGCAATAGTGAGTCGCAGTCCGAAAAGGAAGATGACCATGAAATCTCTGTCACAGAAGGGGAGTCTAGTCGTACAACAGACGGTTCCTCTCGACGGGTGTTTTTTGGGGCCATTGTTCTGATAATAAAAAGACAAGGAGCTACGTCAAAATCCTAAGTCGAGAGGAAGGAAAAAACGGCGACCATTCTAAGCGATGACTATTCAAGACAACGACTGCTAAAACACCTCATCATGACGTCAACCATTCATATAAAAATGGTAACGACGAACGCTCATGACAAGGTTCATCAGACCCTAGAAGCCAGAGACTTGCATTCAACTAGGAATCAGAAAAAACTATCCTACGTGAGTCGAATAAAGCATAGTAAGTTATTGTCCTCTACATTTCGCATATCAACACATATGATTCACTAGGAAAGCCAGTAAAATCATCTAGCAATGCAAATAAGCAAACGATTAAAGCTTACCGATGAGTTAGAGTCTGGACGGAGTTTGAAACCCAAGTAACTTCACGATGCACCGGAGGAAGCAGAAAGCAGGGAGCGTAAGTCAGAGATTCGCGAGGAGAGATTCAGGCAAAGTAACGGCAGTTCTAAAATTTTGGGAAAGAATGGCTTCGGTTTGAAGAATATTTAAAGGGAAACAGGCCCTCGACCCTTGACCGTCAGATAAGGCTCATAGAAATCCAATGGCAGGGGAAGTTTTCCCAGATCGAATGAAAGCAAAACGAAGGCGAGAAGATGAAGGGATACGATCTAAGGGCTCATATTCGTCTTTTTGAAAATAAAGCCTTACGTTAGCATGGGGAAGCGACCGACGTGACGGTTGCGCTCTTCGAGGAAATTAAAAGCATCCAGACCATCATTGCAGATTAAGGCTCGGGATCAGTTTCCCACACCCGAAGCACGAAGGTATGACCGAACCTAAGCTCGAGGCTCTCTAAAAGAAACCCTCAGCCTGGGGGGCAGTTGTTGTGTGGGAAAATGTGGATGACGCGTGAAAGAATAACAGTGTGACACGTGACTTTACTTTCCCTCAAAAGGCAACAACCCTCGACGGTGGGGGTTCCCTTTCTTTCTGCTGCAAGGGAAGCGCAGCCTTCGACGCCGACTCCTCATGACGACGACAGGTCGTACCGTCGACCTTACGGCAAGAATCCTTCGAGAAGAAATTAATTGCCAAGAAAGACAACTAGGCTGAGTAAATAGAGACGGCGAGAGGAATGCCCGAAGAGGGGAAAGCCTGACATTGCAAGTTGCATGCGGAAATGAGAGATGTCTGCAGTACAGACATTAAATGAAAACCCTTAAACCGCCCTACGGGGGACAGAAAAGGGTTACAGGTATACACAGAGCCGTAATGGGAGACTAATTGGCTGAGTGAACAGTGCGCAAAAGTGATTAGTGGGCTACGGTCTGGGCCCAGAAAGGTAGACCACTTGAGTGCTTTTCTGCCTACAAAGAAAACCCACCTGACGAAGGAAGCTCGGCTATAAAAAGGGAGAGGCCTCATAACAACAAAAGGGTTGGATTTTCTTGAGAAAAAAGAACGAGAGAGCCATTATTATTGTAAATTGTAACGATCTCTCTAAATAAAAACTACATTGGATGTAGCTCTTCATTTTATAAGAGGGAACCACTATAAATTTTGTATGGTTTTCTACTTCAAGTATTTCTTCTCATATTACTCACTACACAAAAAATACCACAAACACTTCACTGCCAATATTGAGTACACAGTGAATATTAAGCCGATAATCTAACGGGATACCTAGTGGTGACCCGACCCATTTCTGTTTACGAGTTTTTACCGTCAACAATCATCATCCGAAGAAGATGATGACTTGGGTCTGTTTTGGGGAACTTTGTATAAATAAATTAAGTAAAATGTGTTTTTAAGTAAATAAACCACAAAAAAAATAAATTGGGTAAATAACCCAACTTCCACGTCATCAATTATGCTTTTAGGGTTTTCTTTCTCCTCTTCCTCTTCCATTTTGCGCCATTTTGTTCTCCCAGCCGCCTTCAATTTCTCCTATCTTCTTCTCAAGTCATCGTCGTCGGATAACCTCATTAATATTATTATCTTGCCCATTCAACATTTTTTTCTCGTCCAAAATGAAGTTTGAAGAAGAGCTACTAAGTCTTTCATTTTCTATATCTCTCATGGTGTTTTTTGTTGTTGTTCATATGTTTTTAAGATGAGAATGTAGTTAAAAATCCATTAAAATAGTAATTTTATATGTTAAAAGACTAGTTTACATTGTCTGATATGATGAAGATCTGCTGGGTTTAGAAAAAAAAAAGGTTTGTTCTTGGTCGGTTCGTGGTCTGTTCTTGGTCTGTTCTTGGTATGTTCTTATAACATGGTCGGTTCGTGGTCTGTTCTTGGTCTGTTCTTATAACATGGTCGGTTCGTGGTCTGTTATTGGTCTGTTCTTGGTTTGTTCTTATAACATAGTCAGTTCATGGTCTGTTCTTGGTCTGTTCTTGGTCTGTTCTTATAACATGGTCGGTTCGTGGTCTGTTCTTGGTCTGTTCTTATAACATGGTCGGTTCGTGGTATGTTCTTGATCTGTTCTTATTGCACGGTCGGTTCTAGTCTGTTCATGGTCTGTTCTTGGTCTGTTCTTATTGCACGGTCAGTTTTTAGTCTGTTCTTATTGCACAGTCAGTTCTTAGTATGTTCTTGGTCTGTTCTTGGGTTGTTCTTATTATATGGTATGTTCTTGGTCTGTTCTCATTATATGGTATGTTCTTAGTCTGGTCGTGGGATATTTGGTTTGGTTTAATGACATATTATTATCTTGATTAAAATTTTTGCAGTTTTAAAATCTAAATAATGGCTCAGTGGAGGATTTTTTTTGACATTGGAGGAAAATGGGATGAGACTGAAAGTTGTTGGGTGTGGCATACAGATTGTAATTTAATTGGCATATATATGGATGAGAAGGATACTCTCGAAACCTTCGTTGATAAGATTTGTAGAAAATGCAGAATTGATGGACAAAAACATTCTTTGCAGCTATCGTGGGTACCGAATTTGAAACAGAAATCGTTGCCCGTTGTGATAAAAGACAATGATGATTTGTTATTCTTCAGGAATATAGCCCACGAGGTACCGCTACACGTGATAGTGGATGGGAAGTTTATGAATCCCGAAGAACATATTGATGGAGTCAAAATTAGGAGAAATCCTTTGCATGATGATTTTTTTGATCGTGATTTTATGGGTAATGTAGCTACATATGAGTTTT
>NW_010357248.1:303556-304250 GCF_000414095.1 Morus notabilis
CAGCGAAGCATAGGCAAGCAACGTACTCCGTTATTGGAAGTTGCATGAAAAACCAATTTATAGGCGTGAAATAGGGTCCGATTCTAAAATCAATTCAGAAATATGCCCGTGACAAATTCGGGACGGACTTCAGTTATTAAAAATGATGGAAGGCTCGTGAGCATGCACTTCAACTCGTAAGAGGTTCGGCCGAAGAAAGCTTCACTAAGCTCCCATCATACTTTCATATGGTGTCTCTTACTAATCACGACAGCATCACCAATATTCATTTTGATGAACAGAACCGTTTTATCTATCTTTTCCTAGCATATGGACCTTGTATACGAGGTTTTGGTTGCATGAGGAAAGTTATCAATGTTGATGGAACGTGGTTGAAGGGAAAATTCAGAGGTACGTTGTTAGTTGCCACTGCACAGGATAGTGAACGTCATTGTTATCTAATCGCATGGGCCATTGTAGACTCAGAGAATGATGCATCCTGGACATGGTTCTTCTCGAACTTGAAGGTGATTATCACTGATTCTGAGGAATTAGTTTTTATTTCTGATAGGAATCAAAGTATAAGTAATGCATTGTCTACAGTTTATTCATTAGCACATCACGGTTGTTGCACATGGCATGTGTCTCAAAACATCAAGAGTAATTTCAGATGTAGCGGTGTTCTGCCATTGTTCTTTAAAACCGCTGAGGCCTA
>NW_010357248.1:304312-305356 GCF_000414095.1 Morus notabilis
CTCGTGAGCATGCACTTCAACTCGTAAGAGGTACGGCCGAAGAAAGCTTCACTAAGCTCCCATCATACTTTAATATGGTGTCTCTTACTAATCACGACAGCATCACCAATATTCATTTTGATGAACAGAACCGTTTTATCTATCTTTTCCTAGCATATAGACCTTGTGTACGAGGTTTTGGTTGCATGAGGAAAGTTATCAGTGTTGATGGAACGTGGTTGAAGGGAAAATTCAGAGGTACGTTGTTAGTTGCCCCTGCACAGGATAGTGAACGTCATTGTTATCCCATCACATGGGCCATTGTAGACTCAGAGAATGATGCATCCTGGACATGGTTCTTCTCGAACTTGAAGGTGATTATCACTGATTCTGAGGAATTAGTTTTGATTCTGATAGGAATCAAAGTATAAGTAATGCATTGTCTACAGTTTATTCATTAGCACATCACGGTTGTTGCACATGGCATGTGTCTCAAAACATCAAGAGTAATTTCAGATGTAGCGGTGTTCTGCCATTGTTCTTTAAAACCGCTGAGGCCTACCGCATTGACGAGTTTTCTGTCTTTTCTGATGAGTTGACTGCAAGATATCACAGTATTGCTAGATACCTACAGGAGCAAGTTCGTTTTGAAATGTGGTCTCGTGCTCATTTTAAAGGAAATCGATATAATATTATGACCACAAACATGTCTGAGTCAGTTAATGCAATGCTCAAAGATGTTCGAGATTACCCTGTCATTGCCCTCTTTCATTTTATACAAGCGAAGATGTTAGAGTGGTTTAATAACAGGCGGGTCGAAGCTTCTAAAACTAAAACATTATTAACGCCAAGTGAGGAAAAAACTCTTCGTAAGAGGCACAGCAACAACAAAGCGGGATTTCTAACGTCCACAAGACTTAATACTGTTGCGTTCCAAGTAACAGGTGGAGAGGCCACTGCAATTGTCAACATTGGAGCGAGGAGTTGCACTTGCCGTGTGTTCGAACTTGAGCAGATACCATGCGAGCATGTAATATCATGTTGTAGAGAAGCATGAATATCTCT
>NW_010357248.1:305465-346238 GCF_000414095.1 Morus notabilis
CCTTCTTCCACCGCGAGTTGTACCAAAGAGGGGTAGGCCAAAGCAAAAACGCATTCCCAGCATAGGTGAGTTCACACGAAGACAGAATCGATGTGCTAGGTGTGGGCAATATGGACACTATGAGAAGAAATGTAAGAACGCACTGATGTAATCATGACTTATAAATTTTGGTGTTACAATGTATTTACACTTATTATATTCAACGGGTTGTAAAATGTATTCAGCAGGTTATTATGGCTTTGGGGAAGCTTATATTTATGGGGAAATGCTGCCCAAATTTTTACACAACAATATATATATATATTAGAAAACTTCAAACCAGCCCACAGAAGGTTGTCGCGCGCACGCAGGGTGGCACTGGCGACCAGAACCGACTAATATAGCAAGAACAGACCAGAACCGACAAACATAGCAAGAACAGACCAGAACCGACCGAGAACAGACCAAGAACAAACCAAGAAACTCTTGTAAAAAATTAGAAAACATACATTTTTTTCATATTTCTTAGACTTTTTGGGTATTAATAAACATTGTAGTTTATAAAAGAGAAAAAAAAATTGGTTAGAAATGAAAAAACCTAGAACAGACCAAGGTTTTCTCATTTCTAACCAATTTTTTTTTTCTCTTTTATAAACTACAATGTTTATTAATACCCAAAAAGTCTAAGAAATATGAAAAAAATGTATGTTTTCTAATTTTTTACAAGAGTCTGTTCTTGGTCTGTTCTTGGTCTGTTCTAGGTTTTTTTCATTTCTAACCAAATTTTTTTTCTCTTTTATAAACTACAAAGTTTAGTAATACCCAAAAAGTCCAAAAAATATGAAAAAAATGTATGTTTTCTAATTTTTTACAAGAGTTTGTTCTTGGTCTGTTCGAAGTTTTCTCATTTCTAACCAATTTTTTTTTCTCTTTTATAAACTACAATGTTTATTAATACCCAAAAAGTCTACAAAATATGAAAAAAATGTATGTTTTCTAATTTTTTACAAGAGTCTGTTCTTGGTCGGTTCTGGTATGTTCTTGCTATGTTGGTCAGTTCTGGTCTGTTCCTTCTATATTAGTCGGTTCTGGTCGCCAGTGCTACCCCGCGCGCCCGTGCCCCCCTCTCCGGCGCCCGTAAATGTGTAAAAATTTGGGCAGCATTTCCCCATAAATATAAGCTTCCCCAGAGCCAAAATAACCTGTCGAATATGATAAATTATAAATGCATTGCAATGCCAATAATAAACATATTGTAACCCCAATAATGTTGTGTATCTATTTTACAACAACCAAAACAACCGACATTTCATATACTAGGACTCACGGGCCTCTTCAGCTTGTACTCGCTCCAAATTCTGACCGCAAGTTCCAACCGATAAGCTTCTACTTTTTCTTCAGTGAGGCGAATATGATAAATTATAAATGCATTGCAATGCCAATAATAAACATATTGTAACCCCAATAATGTTGTGTATCTATTTTACAACAACCAAAACAACCGACATTTCATATACTAGGACTCACGGGCCTCTTCAGCTTGTACTCGCTCCAAATTCTGACCGCAAGTTCCAACCGATAAGCTTCTACTTTTTCTTCAGTGAGGTCTTCTAACGGGATTCTGCGGACAAGGTATTCGATAAATTTGTATGTGAAAAGTTCGCAGTCACCTGATCTAAGGTTGTGGACCAACCACTTGGGACGAACGATTGGCCACGCACAGTCAAGTTTATCGCCTAGATGGTTGAATAAACCTGTGTACTTCAAGAACTTGGGCATCATGATAGCGATTGGCTCCACTTGTCTTTGCATCTATTGATCTCTGTACATCATAACAGCTGAGTCATACACCTTTATGTTGAATTCAGATAAATCAACATAAAGCGTAACCTAATGCTTCCTCTTAATGTTAAGAGGCATAGTGAAGCCCTGCGCGCCATCCTATTTCTGGCCAATTATACACTTTTCTCCACAGACATATTCATCTAGGTCGTTGTCAAATGTATACGTTGCCAATTTCTTTTTGTTGGTGAAGAATCGCGCTCTCAACTTTTGGTAAAATATATCATCTAGGATGACAATATTGTTATTGAACTGCTCTTCAGGTGTCCTTGACCTTCTAATCGATAGAAGACCCCATGCCTCGTCAATTTGCTATAAGTCATAAAAAATTAATCAGTATAATGATAATGGTATAAAAAATAAGACTATAAATTTAGAAAATATGTTGTGATTACTTACATCATTGAACAGTCATTCACCTGGCTTCAAGATGATCCGGAAGAAGTCCTTCCTCCAATCTCCAAAACCACACTCAATCAGCTCAGAGTCCGTACTAGAATCAGCGAACCACTTGTTGAAGGCATCGATAGCGCGTTAAAGGTCCACATCTTCTTCCTCACGTTACGCAGGGGATCTATGTAAGGCGACTCAATATACTTGCTGGGCCTCTTAAGTCACTTTTCATTCTTCGATTCAGACTCTGGCTCTGAATGAACTTGTTGCTCAAGCTGATCCTCAGGCTCTTGCTGAACCCGAGGCTCAAGTTCTGCCTCAGGCACCTGTGTCTCAAGTTCTGCCTCAGGGTCTGGCTGAACCTGTAGCTCAAGTTCTTGCTCAGGCACTGGCTTTGGCTGTAATTGTTGGTTCGCTAGACATGCTATATTGTCCTTAATTTCTCTAACAGATATGTCTAGCGAGTCTAGCCTCTTGTTGATGATTTCAAAATGTCTACTATTGTACTCTACCATCCTGTGATAGAGTATGCAAACTATGTGATCAATAGACATACCATCTTGCTTGCTCGGTTGTTGTTGTTGTTGTTGTTGTTGCTGCTCAGGTTGTTGTTGCTATTGCTGTTGCTGTTGCTGTTGTTGGGGAAGTTACTGTTGTTGTTAGGGAAGTAGTTGGAGACGAGCCAATTGTTTCGGAGGCTTCGGTTGCTGGACATGGACCATTCTTGCACCAGAGTCCAAAAATGATGTAAGCTGGTCAATCTCAGGATCTTCTTGGTCGGCATAAGCATATACAACCTCATGCACATACTATTTATTTCCTCCTCAGTGGGATAAAGAATTGGTACGGCCATTCCCTGTATATTAAAAGAACATACATTCAATGATTATTTAGGTGGAAACATATTGTAAAAAAAACAAATATGCCTATTTTGTAAAATTTACACCTATAAAAACATTGTATTTAAACCCTTACCTCGCCACTGTGCATGAGGTCGTCTATCTGTCTAACCTCGACCAATGAAACCCGGCGTGCCTCCTATTTGAGGATTCTGGGAAGACGTCCCTTAACCATCTTTCCAAACGTGGCGCCGATGGTTGGAAATGTTTCGAATGTCCAAACCTGCGTTAAACTAATTTTTTTAAGTCTAGTAAACCAATTATGGTATTATTTACTATAAGACCATGAAAAATTATGCATATAACTGTATGACATACCTGGAAGGCCCAAGGAAACCCGCATATTGAGTAGGTTTTCTTGATGCTCTTATTACGTCCTTTCCGAACCCATTTCTGAAATTTCTCTCTCAAGTTCTTCTTCAAAGCCCTCAGAGTGCATTGAAAAGACACCCTGCCCCATGGATAGCTATTGAAGAATTCTAAATCGTCAACGTAAGATAGCCAATCCAGTGGGACGGTATTCTTCTCGTCCCCAGATAATAATACTTGTGCTAAAAAATAAATGATAGCGATCTTTGCTTTATCGCTACCTTTTATCTTCTTCCTTGTGAGTAATTTTTTTAAATCAGCAATAAGTACTACGTGGGACTTAAAATGCTCCAATAATCTTCTATTCTTCGAAGCTTTCAAGATCACGTCCGGCTCTGTATTTTCCCCGCAGTTCAATCCAGTAATTAATGCAAATTCCCCCATTCCAAACTTAGTTGTGGTTCCATTAACCATGAACGACAACTCATGTCTCTTTTTTGTTTCTATCCGCCTCAAAAGCAGATACTGTGTCAACACTCCAAAATAGATCATATTTTCAGACATCGAAATAAAATGTCCGAAGGCAGACTCCTTGAAAATTGGCATTTCCGTTTCGGGGTCTAGATTCTGCCTGATTACCTCCAAAGCCTCGATCTTTGACTTCATAGTCACTTTCACTGGGAAATACTGCCGTATAGGATCCATGATCATCTTTAGATGTCCGATCCCAGGAAGTTCACATGTGTTGTACTTTGGGAGGTCATACTGAAAAAGAAGAAAAAACACATCGGTCAGAACGACCAAAATGACAGAACCGACTAAAATAGACTAAGAAACCAAACAAGAACCGACTGAACTGACCATGACTCGACCGAGCCGACCCAAAAACCCGACAGGAACTGACCAAATAGACAGAACTGACCAAACCCGAACAGAACCGACCAAAACGACCTGAACCGACCAAGAACCGACTCCGAACCGACCACTAACCGACCAAGAACCGACTTCACCTAGAACCGACCAGAACCGACCCTACTCGACAAGAACCGACTAAGAACCGACCACTAGAAACGACTTAAAACCGACCTAGAACCGACTGCGAACAGACCAGAACCAAAACCGACTATGAACAGACCAATGTTGCTTATATTAAGTTTTTGTTCTTGCAAAAATATATAAGAAAAAGTAAAACAAGAATATTACCTCAACAGATTCCATTGCCTCGTCGACAACTGTTCGGGAAATGGCCGTTTTAGTTGAGGAATAAGAGCTGGTTTTTTATGCCATTTTAGTCTAAAAGCCGCCGGTTTTTAGTCAGATTTTGGTGAGCGGGTGGTCGGGAATTTGGTGAGTGGTCGGGGTCGATTTTTGGTCGATTTTAGTGGGAAGGGAGTCAGTTTTTGATGAACGGTCGGTGTTTGGTGAGGTGGTCGGTCGGCCGAGACGAGAGAGATCGGAGAGAATGGATCGGAGAGAGAGAGAGAAACATGTGAGAGGAAAGCCGGCGGTCGGTCGTGAGGTTGGTGACTGATCGGAGAGAAAAGCCGGCGGTCGGTGAGAGATGATCGGAGAGAAAAACTGGTAGTTGGTCGTGAGAGAGCTCAGTCGGGGGACAGAGGGTCGAGCGGTCAGTTTCGGGGGGAAGAGAGGGTCGAGCAGTCGGTTTTGTGAGGAGAGAGTTTTTGAAAATGACCTAAAACTAATAGGACCTATTTTTTGTCACGTAAGATACACGTCATCATTTTTTTGTTATAAAAAAAACTGGTCTATTTCCTCAAATTCTGATTTGCTCCGGTCTCTTTTATCAAATTTTCTCTCTGTTTTGTCTCGGTCTTAGTCTCTCTCGCACTGGGAACTCATCAGCGCCTCAAACGCCGACGACGACTACGACTCTAAAGAGCCCAAGCAAGAAAAATGACACCAAAAAGATCGCCAAGATGAAGATAATGGGTTTGGATCCTCCCCTGTAAACGACCAAATTGCAATCGAACCCCAAGGCCTTCATTTTCTTGATGATGGCTATGGTGATTTCGATGATGATGATGATGATGATGCGTATGCTTTGAACGACGAGCTTGTTCCGTGGTCGGTGAATGGGAAATTCAGGAGACAGAGAATGAGGAAGTTGGGGAAGAGGGGATTTACGAAGAAGATGTCCAATTCCAAGAGGTCGCCGTATTTCTTTGTGAGGCCTGGGGCTGTTCGCGGCAAGCATGGTCTGGGTTTCAAGCACAGTTTCTGATCGGCTTCACTTCAAGATTTGGTCAGAGTTATTGACACGGTACTTCTTAGAATGTTCATATGATCTGGATTTTTAAATGTGGTGCTGTGATTGGAGCATTGAACTATGTTTAGGTTATTAGATTGGGGGGTTGGTTCGTCTAAGACCAATCTTCTTTAATTGTTTCTTGATATGTCCTTTGGAGTAGAACTATGTAAATAAATTTTTAGAGTTGCAAATATGATGATCTTTGTTTCTTTGCTTTTCTTTTTCTTTTTCTTCTTTTTTCTTTTTTGGAATTTGGGTGTCTCTTTGATTGTTGATATAATCTGTTTTCTTATATTCTTTTTAGATGTGTATGCATTTTGATTGGGTTGTGTGAGACCAATCTTCATTTTACTGCTTGTTTATATCCTTAGAATTTTGTAAGTCTTTACATGGCAGCATATAAAACAATGATCTTCATTTTTTCATTTTTTGTCTTTTACTTGGTTTTGATTGAGTGTGAAGAAGTATAGGAAGAATGGTATGGAGATGGAAAATGGAATAATGAAAGACTAAAATGAAAACGGTTTTGATAGTTTTAAAAAACTGGCGTATAGGAATAGCATACTTGTTCTTCAGTTCGATCATTATGGTAGTGATTATCCGTTATAATTCCTCTGTAATCTAATCTTTGCTTTTGATACTTTAGCTAGGTAGAGAATTCATTTTGGGCTCTCAAAATCTCTACCAAACTAAGCCAATATCTGCAGTTTGTCTCATTTGCTCTTTTACGTCGTTGACATGGCCTCAAGTCTCATACTCCTTGAGGTGGATCTAGATGGTATCGTTTATAAAGACAATCAATTTGAGGATAATGTAGAAGAAAATCAAAATACTAGTTTTTTATTATCACAAGAAATGGATGAAGTATGAGATCAAATTGCAATAAGTTGTTTACTCACTAATGCTCCTTTTAATTGTAACTATATTGTGAATGAAGAAATGAAAAAAAAAATTATTATAAAGTTATTGTTAAAAAACTCAAAATCATAGCATTATGTTTTTTTTAAGTTAAACAAGTATTTTTAAATATAAAAAATAATTATATATATTTAAGTTTTATACTATGTCTATTTTAGTCATTTTACATATCCACAGCAATTCAACATCAAAATTTACCAAACGCTATTATACTGATTTTGGAACCAGCACAGCTATTATAATTACAGTTTACTAAACACTCAGTTACTTCTTGTGACAGCTACTTCTTCCTTCAGCACAATTAAAAGTAATTTTTCTAAAATCTATAACACTACCCAACTAAGCCATTCAAGAAACTTAGCATCTTACTATATGTGTCAAAATGCTGCAAACTATTCAATCCAGGTGCACTGACATAGTATATACCCCATGTCGCATAACCTAACTCCTTGACAACAATAGCATAACATCCAAAAGTGATAACTCATCAAGATCCAAAAGCACAGCATGATTTATCCCCCCATTATAGTGAACTTTTCCATCTATCATTACAATTTCACCACCATGCCACAACTTCAACGTAAATATTGCATCTCACAAAAAATAATAATAATTTTTTATTAATGTCTTCTTGAAAAAAAGAGCAAAACAAAGCGTTTGAACCTTTTCCTCGTAAATTGCTACGCTTTTGAACATTTTCTTAAAAAATTGCTACCACTACCCCACATGTTGCTGTCATCGAACCCCACCAACACAACAGACACAAAACACAACAGACAAGAAATGGTGGTCCCTATATTCTCTTACAACAATGGACAGATCGAAAAATAATCCAACTTAACAGAATATTCTCACCAATCAGCCATTCAAACGTTTAAGATGAAATTACCAAAAGCCATATACAAATTGCCCAAAACAATAACAAAATTGTTACCAAATTCCATAGTTAGGGTTCATAAAATCTTACCATCAGCCATTGACAATTCCACTTATTCGGATCAACTCAAACCCTTCCTTCTTCGGTGATTTCTTCACTGATTAGTTTGAAGAAATTCAAGGCCTTCAATTCGAAGTGGAAAATCGAGAACGATGAGATGGTTTTTGAGAAATTAAGATTGGGTTCGAGAACGATGAGAAATGCTAAAATAACTCTGGATTTTTTTGCCCTAATTGGCCTTATTTTTTTCCCCCCTAAATTACTTTTTTCCCTGGGATTGAGTGTCATGTGCCAGAAACGTGACACTTACCATTCAATATTTAACAGAGAGGGCAAATAAGGGGGAAGCATGCTAACGGCGATTTGTTTAGGGGAAATTATATTTTTAAAGTTTTGGAGGCATTTTTGTAACACGCCAATAGTTCAGGGGGCATAAGTGTAATTTGCCTAAGATAATATGCACCAAAGTTTTGAAAATTTTTTCTACAGAAGATTTTTTTACAGACACGATTTGCAAGTAATTGATGTACAGTTTTCTTTAGTCTGTATATTCCAAATCCAAATCTCTAAAATCATCATAGATTACAAATAAATTACATATATAAATTACATATGGTGATACAAAACCACGGGATCAAGAACTGAAATTCCAAGAATAAACAAATCGGAATTACAAAACAGATAGTTAAGATTTATTTTACAGCAATCCTCATGACCAAATCTTGTTTAGAATATAAGGATCCATTTAGAATGTATAATTAAATCATGATTATTGATTCTGAGGTTTAAAATTCAAATCTTTTATGAGAGAAAAATAATGTAGTATAATCAATGATTTGAGTTTGAGTATATGAAATAAACATACCCTAAATCTCTACAAAATCTATCTGCTTGGAGAGGAAGAAAATCATAGTTATTGTAATTCCCAATGGAAGACAAGATGTCGATAGCGAAGAGGCAAAGGGGGCCAAGATGACGGCGGTGATGGCGTAGGGAGGCGGGGCTTAGCGCTGCCAGCTTTACTGGTAGGTTGGGCGAAGGTTAATAGGTATGATTTATTTAGGTAAAATAATTTTATAAAATAAAATTCCACGCCCCACCAATCCGTCGTTTCTCTGCCATCAACACCGGTGCAGATCGACTCATCATCGGCCCCGCATCAAAACACATGCCTTGCCTTCATAAACTCTATCGAAACTACGTCTGCAAGAGAGGGGAACTCCGTCTGTGGTGATGCCGAGGAGGGAAGAGGGAGATCGTGGGAAACCTCATCGACAAAGGGCGATATCTGTTGTTAGGAGGTGAGGCCCGTCGTCGGCCGAGGCGAAGTCCATCGTTGCGAACATAGGTAGAGCTTCATTGGTAAAGTGATTTGGAGGCTGTGGAAGCTCCTCAAGCTCCGTATCAATTTAAGATTTAGGCCTCGTTCATTTCATCGATTCGAGTTTAGAATTAGAGTTTTGCTACAATAAAAAGCTTTTAAAAACAGTCACATCTATCTTTTTTACTACAGTAAAAAGCTCTCACATAAAATCACATCTCAACTTGAATTAAAAACTTGAATTAGCAAACTAAACGGGCTCTTAATTTGGACATGTTTTGAAGTCAAAGGTTGAGATTAAAAGTCTAATTAGATTAATGGTTGATTTTCTTTTAATGGAAGGTAATTCAATGTCGAAGGACTTATTATAAGTCAATGTTCCCTTATATTTTGTGGCCGTCACGATCTAATGGTTGTGAATAAAATACTCCACCGTGGGTGATTTGGCTCACCTTACACCAGTGTTGAATTTTCGGGCGGCGGGCATGCCGGATACCCAAAAATTTTCAGGCACGGCGGGCAGGCGCCATTCGCTGCCCGTCCGACCTTTTTGGCCGGGCACGGGCTCGAGCAGCCTGAAAAAAATCCATTATGGCAGCCCGCCGCCGGTGGAGAAGTCGACCTCGCCGCTTGCCGGATTTTTTTTTGAATTTTCCTGCGTACCCTGAATTTGCCTGAATTTTGCATGAATATTTATGACCGTTAGCCCGAATTTTGGCCATTGCTCGAATATAGCCGAATTTTTTTGACCGTTAGCCTGAATATCTGCCCGAATTTTGAACCCAACGGCTATTTTTGCCCGACCCGACCGCCACCTGAATTTTCAAACCCCAATGGCTATTTTTAAGACCGTTGCCCGAATTTGCCCGAACCTGACCCGAAAGCCCAAATTTCACATAGCCGTTGGAACCAAATTTTTGGGGGAAAATTTTTTTTTTTTCAAGCAAAAATATTTCCTATAAATACCCCCCCCCCCTCCCCCAACCATTTTCCTCACCTAAAAACTCTCATTCTCTCTTAATTTCTCTCAATCTCTCTCAAATCTCTCTTAGGTGTTGTTTGGTTGGGGGATTCGTATCCCGATTCGAATCTTGGTTCGTGGTTCGCTACAGTATTTTCTCTCACAAAAATACACGTAAATAAAAAATGGTTCTAATCTCATGATTCTAATCCATGAACCAAACGTCTCCTTAATGTCTCTTAATCTCTCTTAATCTCTCTCTTAATCTCGCTTAAATCTCTCTCGATTTCTCTTAATCTCTCTCAAAGCGCTCTCAATCTCTCTTATTTTTCATAATGGCTTCTTCTGGTTATAGTGGTGATATTCCCATTGATGCCCAATTCAACATCGAAGAAGGGTAATTTTTTAATGTTTTTCAAACGCAAGGAATCGCAAACTACAGAAAGAGTTGCTGAGAAAACTGTAAATATGAGCCCTAGTGGACGTACTAGAGGTCATGGACGTAATGGTGGTGGCACTGGTGGGCGTGGAGGAAAGGCAAGCGGTAGTGCTAGTGCAAGTGTTGCAAGTTCTAAGAAGGAATGCAAGCGCACCTCAGCAGTTTGAGAGCACTTCAACACATTCGAGGAGGTCGACAATAACGGTAACATTAGATACATAGCTCAATGCAAATATTGTGGTGATAAATTACAAGGTAACACTATTCACGGCACTACACACTTGAGAAGACACTCTGACAAGTATTTTCAAAAGCAAGGAGGCGGACCCGATCTCTGCCAAACACAATTATCATTTGACTGCCAAACCGGTGGTCTAACCACTTGGAAATACGATCCGTAAGTCGATTATATGGAAATGACACGCTTAGTAGCCACATTAGATCAACCACTTAGTTTTACTGAACAAAGGAATTGGCAGCGTCATATTAAAATTGTACATAATCCTAATGTATAATTTTTTTCAAGAAAAGATGCATTAAAATTATATAAACAAGAAAAGGAAGCATTAATCAACATTTTTCACTCTACTAGTGATTGCGTTGCGTTAACGGTGGATATTTGATCTGCCGTTGCCAACAAAGATTATTTAGCTGTAACCAGACATTATTATAAAGGTTTTGATTTGGATAAGAGAATATTAGGTTTTAAATGTATTATAGGATCACATACTGCCAATTTAATATATAATACAATTTTATGTCATTGATGAATATAGTTTAAGAGATAAGAATAATGATCATAACATTAGATAATGCAACTGCAAATACTAAAGCAATAGAACTTTTTGAAAATGATTTAAGTTTATTCGGTAATAATGATATATTTCACCATCGTTGTGCATGTCATATAATTAATTTAATAGTAAAATCTGATTTAAAATCAATGTCAGATCATATTAAAAGAATTAGAGATAACATTGCTTGGATTCAAGATAATAATAAAAAAATACAAGATTGGTTTGGATTTCTACAAGCATGTAATCAAAATCCTAGAGCATTAGCCTTAGATATGCCCATAAGATGGAACTCCACTTATATAATGCTTAAACAATGCATCCTCTATAAAGATGCTATAACAAATTATGTTAGTACAAAATTAGGAGCATGATTTATAGATGAAATTGATTGGCAAATTGCCAAACTCTTGTTTAACTTTTTAAGTAAATTTCACGAAGTTACTTTAAAGCTTAGTGGAACTTATTACCTAACGTCACCATTAGCGTTAAGAGAACTTTTAAGAATATATATTTTATTTAGTGAATTTAGGACACACGAGGTTTTAGGAGTTCCTATCGCCTCTATGAAAAAGAAGTTTAAAAAATATTAGTCTAAATTACTAATGTTGTATGGTTTCGGTGTTATTTTTTACCCTAGATTAAAATTAGATGGTTTAAAAAGTGGATTAGGTAACTTATGTGACTTTTTAGCTATCGACACTACTGACAAATTTCCTATTATAAAGGAAAAAATATTTTCTTTCTATAGCTCTTATGAAAGTAGGTTTAGAAACACACCTCGTGTAGAAGAACCGCAACAACAAGACGATAATCCGTATTCATTCTTGAATGTTTTCGGGTTGTCTAAGAAGAAGAAGAAGACGACGGTGATGTCTCAAGGTCAAGAAGAATCTGGGAGTGGATCTTCATCAAGAGGTGGCGGCAACAGCGGCGGCTTCAACGAGTTAATGGCGTACCTAAGTGAGGGCTTAGTTGTAGACAATAGTGAAATGTTTGATTTGGTTCAGTGGTGGAGGGCACGAGCATTAACTTGGCCGATCCTAACACGATTGACAATGGATATTTTTTCGATCCCATTCTTCATTGTTGCAGCCGAACAAACATTCAGTACAACCAGCCGAATACTTGAAGAATGGAAAAACGCATTGCAACAAGATATTGTTGAAGTTTTGGTGTGCATTAAGGATTGGGATCGTTCCGACCAACGCTTACACGATACAATGTCATCGGCAAACTAAGAATGGATCGACGAATTTAATAGATTAACTTTTAATTTTCAAGACGATCATTCTGCTTCAAATTAAATTTTATTATTGTAATTTGTAAATATTTATTTACTTTGTATAGTGTTATTGTAATCTTGTATAGACTTTGTAAGTTCATCAAATTTGTAATTCGTCCCACAATGATTGCACTCTTTTTTCCTTACCAAGTTTTTATCCCAATTTAATTTTTCTTGGTAAGGTTTTTAACGAGACAATCATGAATTATAAATTTAAAAATCAATAAAGAAATAAATTTTTTTATATAATTCATGTGTTCATTTCAAATTTCAAATTGTAATATATATATATATATATCTATAATAATATATATAATATAATAATATTTAAAAATTTGGACATTTTCGGTTGGGTAACGGGCAGCCCGATTAGGCACGGGCAGCCAAAGACTGCCCGATGCCTGTCCAAGGAGAAAATCGGGTCGGGTCGGGCAGCTTGAAAATTCGCACAGCTCAAGCTCAGTTATCAGGTAAAAATTTAAACTTTTCGGTGGTTGCGGGCGCCTCGTCTTTTCAGCACTACCTTACACTACATAGAGCTTTTCACTTTCCCTAATAAATACAAAAAACGGCTAAAAAAAAAAAAAGCCAGCACAAGCACAACCGACCCTACACTACGATCAACCGGTCTCACTTTCTCCTCCTCCAAACACACCGCTAGAGAGAGGGGGATTTATTAGGGCAAACAGCGAACTCAGATTGACCTAGAAAAAAAACAAAAAACCAGACGAATTCGACGTTCTGAGATTGAATCTTTGTTGGTCAGGTTGGTCTGACTTCGTTAACTCTATCCCCCTAATTTCGCTTTCATAATCCGTTTTCACTGCTATTTTTCGTCTTTATTGAGACTGGGGATTTGGAAAGATTGGTTTTTGTTGTTCAATTTGTGTCTGATTCACATGCTTAGAGGTTATAGAGTTTTGAAGCTTGATTTTTCCTCACTATGAGATGCTGATAAATCTCAGTTCGTGTATTTTCTTTTTTCATTATGATTTGTTGTGGTTGGGATTTATTTTATCTTATCTCCCTGCAAATTATGCTTACATGTTCTGTTTTGTTAATTAGTGTTGATCGAGTTAGATATGAGGTGGTTTTTTATTGGGATTTTGTATATAATTCATTGATTTATAGTTAATATTATTATTATTTTTATTTTTTATTTTTGCTGAAAAACAATCTAATAGGTTACCTCTTGGGTAATAATTCTCCTTGCTTGAATGAAATTTTCTTTTGCTAGCTTGGATTTATAAGATTCAATGAAAAGATTGGGTTTTTTTTTCCCCAGGGGCCAATTTCTGATCCTTGGTTTTAACAAATCAGATTTTTAAGTGGATGAAATCTAGAAAGGAAGAGAGCAATGCTACCTTACATAGCATTTATGAGTGTTTATAATTATTTAAGAAAGTGTTTGCTTTTCCTTTTTTTTTTTTTTTTTTTTTGGATTCTCCATTTTCGGTTTGGTTTCCGACTTTATTTTATTATTATTATTTTCTTTTGGCAAATCCAGTTATGATGTTTTATTAGTTTCATGGGAGATATTTCGATTATGAATCTATAAGTTTGAAGATCCTGTAAACTATGTGATTTTCTTTTGCTGCTCGATAAGTAAGGTAGTATTAAATTGGTTTCATAGGAGATTCTAGTTTGAAGTGTTGTTGTTGAGACTAGTTGCAAATCATGTCATGTTCATTGTTCATCTTGGTTTTTGTGGGTGCCTACCAAGTGTAAAATCTAGGTATTGAAAGTGTTTAATTTCAATGTCCTAGTTAATATGCTTAAGACCTCTTGGTCTAATGGTACTAGGGGTTTCGGATGGGATGGGGTTTGGGAGAAGTTGCGGGTTCGATCCATGTTGTATTAAAAAAAAATATCCTAGTTAATTCACCTTTTTTTTCCCCTTCTTTGAATTACAAGCATTCTTTGACACTGTTGCATATATTAAATGAGATACAGATCAGACATTAAACATCATTTCATTGTCTAAATGGCTTGAAAGCTTGCTTGTCAAACAGTGATTTCCTGTAAACAGCCTAAGCACACTTGGCTCTTTGCCAATGGACAAAGGAGTACCATCTAGCCTCTTTGTTAATGATGGTTCATTCATGGAAAGGTTCAAACAGCTACAACAGGAGAAGGAGAAGGATAATGACAAGAAGAGCTCTGCTGCGGGGGAGCCTAGACCAGTAAAAATTTTATCAGCAACTTTGGCCCCTAACCCTACCATAAATAAAACCAGTGTGGATCTTAAGGCTAATGATACTCGCAAGACTACACATGCTGTTTCAACCGGAAAACTTGCTTTCAGCTTGAAACAGAAGTCAAAGCTTGCAGCTCCGCCAGTTAAGTTAGGTGCGGATGAGGATGAAGATGAAGAAGAGACAGGTGATGGAAATGTTTCAGGTGATGCAGCAGCAAAAAGACAAAAGCTAGGTCAGCCAGATGACCATGAGCAAGCATCACGACAATTGGATGGTGGTAATTACTACTTTCTTTATATCCTTTTACCTCATGGATTCATCCCCAGATTTCAATTTCAATTCTCTTTGTTCTTTCAGTCGGGTCACTTTAATTTTATAATTGTTCTGTTATGTCTCCTAGTCTCACGCACATTTGAGTTTTCATGATGCCCCGAGTCTGCACAAGTCTAATAGAGTCTTCTATAATAGAGAGATATGTCTATGGTGTTTTTCCACATCCAACTATATGGCGGCATTTCTCATATAAAAAAACAAGAAAACAAAACAAAACAAATCCATTTGAGGCAATTTTATTAGTAACTGCCAAAGTCACCTTGGGAAGTAATGGTACTTGCACAGTGTGCTTGGAAGGGATTTCTTTTATTTCTATTCTGTTGTCACTTCTTAACTCTTCTGCTTGTTATGTCATGCAATTTATTGTCACCAATCATGTGGTTCTGATCTTCTTCAGCATTCCCCTTGTTAAGTACTGTGTGTTCGTATTAATCTATTTATTTATATATTTAAAAAAATTAAGAATTGTACCCTTTATAAAGTAGGCGGTAGACAGTTTTTAAGAAACTCTCATAGGTCTCTACTCTTAAAGTGGTCCGCATGAAGAGGGTAAGACGTTCTTGAATATTTCTTGTCTCATGAATGCAGCTTATACCTTATTTCCTATCAACATGGTGGAAAGAGATGTTCATGAAAGAATTGGAATATGTGGCACGGCTACTACAAGAGTAGTTTGCATTACGTTGTTCATGCTCTTGGTATTAATCAGTTTTATGAGTGATATGCAGCACCATCATCCCCAAGTGATCCTACAGTCAAGAAAGTTGCTGACAAATTAGCAAGTTTTGTGGCTAAAAATGGAAGGCAATTCGAGGATGTTACTCGTCAAAAGAATCCTGGAGACACCCCTTTCCAGTAGGTCTTACTTTAACATATACAACTTCTAGGCGTTTACATCTTGGCTTGTCTTTTTTTGTTGTACTGTCTGATGTCTCTAATGCGTACATTGCTATTTTTTGACATCTTGATTTGTTATCAAGTTCCATGGAGTCATTTTGCATGCTTATATGGATTTTGTATTATTTTTCTTTATTATTTACTGGAGTTTCTTCGTCATTCAGGAAAATTCTTATGCTATGTTTGTGGCTTGTTATGTTATTCCTAGGTTTCTATTTGATAAGAGTTCCGCAGATTACAAGTACTATGAATACCGGCTTGCTGAAGAAGAAAAGGCCCTTTCACAAAACAGGGAATCGCAAACATCTAGAAGTGGTTGGTCAGAATCCCAAACATCTCGAAGTGGTTGGTCCTTGAAACTTAATGTTCTCTCTCTGCCGTGGAATAAATTTATTTTAGCCTTTAAGGCGGTTCGGATACATGTAAAGCATTAGTATTTTACTTGTTGCTTGAAGTTAGTAGATTTTAGTTGGGAATACAGATACAACACTTGCTACTGCTACTATGGTTGGCTTTACTTCGTGGCACACGTAGTTGAAATACATTTAGATGAAGCATGGATAAAGGATAACTTATAGAAAATTGATGACTGGAACTTCCATGAGGTGTCCTTTTAGATTAACCCACAATATGCAACATCATTAGTTATTTTATAGAACATTTCCACTACTTTTTTAATGATTATCTCTTCAGTGCAGTATATTTATGTTACCGCACATCATATACTTCATATTTTGTTAGCTAAAGTTATGGTTTTGTGACGCTTAGATCATATGTCAGTTGCTACAAAATGGATAAGTTTCATCTGATGTGTATATTTTTCTTTGAGCGCATAGCATTTCTGAGTTGTCTAGACGGTGAATTCTCTGCAAACTCTGCCTTGAGGGTTTATATACACATTATGTTTTGTCTGGCTCCTCTAAACATGCGATGTAATCTTAATAGTTGTAGTTATACCCTGGTTTCTTCGTTTGCACATGCTAATGTTTCTTTATTGACAGATAACGTTCTTTCTAACTAAAAATATGAGCTATTCTTTATAGGCACAAATGGTATACAGAGATCTTTCCATCAGCAATCAAACTATCAGATTCCTGCCTCCGCTTTATATGAATCCAACGGGAGTTCAAGTACATTACAAACAGGATCAGCAGAAAGAGCTGGTAATCTTACATACCATATTTGCCATTGGTTTACTCTCAGCAGAGAATTATACAGAAAAAAAAAGTGAGAGTAATATGAATAATGACGTGTTTTATCTTTCATTCATGTTCTATCTTACATGCATTTTTTATACATCCAATACGGGTGGTGTTGGCTCATTTTCTATATATGAAAATCTACTGCTTGATTCAATGCTGATTGATCTTGGACTTTCATGAGCATAGGGGAATCTGGTGCACCACCAACTGGTGCGGATCCCATAGCAATGATGGAGTACTACATGAAGAAGGCTGCACATGAAGAAAGGAAGAGACAACCTAAACATTCAAAAGATGAGATGCCCCCACCTCTCTCTCTTCAAGGTTCGCAATAAAATCTTATTAAAATCAATAGTTCTCCTTGTTCTTCGGAACGACATGTGCCGGCATTTCTACTGAACTAATTACTTCTCCCATAGATGCATGACCCTGCTAGTGCATTGTTTTCTGGTATTTAAAGTTTTTTTTCTTGGGTTCAATTACTTTGGCAAAGCAGCATCTGGTAAGAGGGGCCACCACATGGGTGATTACATTCCTCCAGAGGAGCTGGAGAAGTTCATGGCTTCCTGCAATGATGCTTCTGCACAGAAAGCTGCAAAAAAGGCAGCAGAGAAGTCAAAAATCCAGGCTGATAATGTGGGTCATAAACTCTTATCCAAAATGGGTTGGAAAGAAGGTTCTCTCTCTCTCTCTCTCTCTCTCTCTCTCTCTCTCTCTCTCTCCTCATATAAATCTGTTTTGGAAATCGGTTTACACTTCAGCGTTTTTTTTTTTTGAAGAAAATTTACATCTTGTAGAAGTTGTTCCTGATATAAATTCATTTCGGAAATCAGTTTTGGACATTGATTTCCTCCCGAGGATGTATTATAACATTCGGGTGTGTTGCTTACAGGTGAGGGTCTGGGGAGCTCCAAAAGTGGCATTGCAAATCCAATTATGGCAGGCGATGTCAAGACAAACAATTTGGGGGTTGGTGCTAATAATCCTGGTGAGGTGCATCCTGAAGATGACATATATGAGCAGTATAAAAAGCGTATGATGCTCGGTTATCGTCACAGACCCAATCCTCTGGTACTGCAATTCTTCCTTTCTTCATTATGCTTGTTTAATAAGTTCAAAATACAGTTCCGGTTCACTTTTTACCCTTTCTTTTCATAGGTTTGAACCGCAATTCAGACCTTTTTGCCTTTGTAGCGCTTTTTTTCGTCGCTTGTTTCATCATATTTTATTCTTGCAGGGCAACCCACGGAAAGCATATTACTGATATTGCCATGCAAGCCAATATACCTGTTTGGTCAATCTCTATAAGATTATTATCGATGTTTAAGAACGATGAGAACAGAATGTCTTGTGCAAAACAAAACCTAGTTGGAGTTTCCTTGGAATTCGTTATTGTTTGCGATGGTCTATTTTTTATTTTATCTTAATTTGGTTTTGCCTGATGTGTTATTTTGTCATCCTTGAATTATTGTACTCTAGCATACTTTCAGGCAGATCTATAAAATAACAAGGAATCATATGGCAGAATTGTGCAAATCAAATGAGCTATTGAAAAATAAAATAAAATGAAATTTGCTGTGGCAAAGGATTCCGTATTCACGGGTGACGAAAGAAAAGTGACCTAGTGGCTAGTTGAAACATTCCTTGATTATCATGAGAGATTTATTTAGAGATAAAGAGATTTATTTAGAGATAAATGCACGAGTTTTTAGCGCTTACGTTCGTCACTTATTATTATCCATCAAAATTTAATAAGATAATATATATTTGTTGTACGACTCATCAAAATCTAATAAGATAATATAGAGTTGTTGTACGAAGAGCCCAACTGGTCCGCTTGATCCCAACCTAAAATCGACTCGCTTGACCCCAACCAAAAACCGTCGATTTTAGACTGATCAACACCCATAACCACCACCACTAATCTCAAAAAGATTAAAAGCATAATTGAAGTAAGGGTTCTTTTTGCACTAATGCCCCTTTGAGCTAGTATTGGCAAAATGATAAAACTTATTTTACAACTCATGAATTAAATTCTTGGCAAATAGTTCCATAGTGGTCACTTACGTTGTTTCGAGGATGCAATTATCAATTTTGGACTATTTGTCAAGAATTTTGAATTTAAGCAGTTAGCTGTGCAAATCTTAGGGTTCGTTTGGTTAGAAGATTCAAATTATGTAATTTGAATCATTTTCGATATACGTGTATTTTTTATGAGAGAAAATATTATAACGAACTATAAATCATGATTTAAATCAAGGAACGAATCCCTCTACAAACGCCCCTTTAATTTACGTGCTATTTTGTCAATTCGTGACAAGTTTAAGGGATGTTGGTGTAAATTACCATGAAAAAAAAAAAACCAAAATGATGAAGTATTGAACAGTGACTTTCTCACTTTTGTTTAGAGATCTGTATTAGATCTCACCTTTTTCTCATTCTCTTCTTCGGTATAAATTCCACTCCGTAAAATCTCTAAGCAAAGATAGGAAAATCCAAATCCGACAACAAAAATTCTTTAAACAATCAGGCTTAGAGAAGAAGAAGAGAGAAATGGCGGCAATCACAGTCCACCAGTTCGCTCAGTGCATCACCTGCCACGCTTGGAGCCCAGAGCAATCTAGTAATTCTACTGCTATCTCCAATTTTTCTCTTACCTTATCAATTTTCTATACTGTTTGGTCGCTGAGAAAATGTGGGAAAATGAGACAAGGCAATCAGAAGTTAGGCTGTGGAATTTATTTATTTATTTATTGCCAATGATTTTGTGGTGTCTACTCTTGGAAAGAAGTAAAAAGCTCAAATTTTGGAGGGAATGGAATGGTGAAGTTTTGGGTTCAATTAATGTCTCTTTAATGGTGCTTCCTTCGTCTTCTTCTTCTTCTTCTTCTTTTTGTTTTTTTTGTTTTTTTTTGTATTTTTTTTGTTTGTTTTGTTTTTTAACAAAAGTTGGATTTCGATTTCTGTTCATCTTATTTAAGCTTTGATGTTTTGCTTAATCCAAATACGAGTACGAATTTCTGTTTGTGTTCACTTTTCTATACTCAATCTAGAGATAAAGTGATTTACTGAGTCATTGAACAAAATTATTTTTTCTTCTTTTTTTCTTTTGATTAGATACGTAATGTCGTCGGATAAACATTCTCTTGTATTTTGTAAATAATCATGCCTTTGTTATTTATTTTCTTTTAGCATTTAAAATTCAACCAAGTTCAATGGAGTAACATGCTTTTGGTATCTTTTGCAGTGATTGCTTTATGCCCGAACAATAATGAAGTTCATATCTATAGACTTTTGGAAGACAAATGGGAGAGATTGCATGTTCTCCAAAAGGTACTAGATTCATATTGATTAGAAGAGAAGATTGTTGAATTCTGATTGTCAAGAAAAGCTGTAGGATTCTGACCCCGTTGTAGTGTTCTCGTATACCTTGATACGGATTCAAGGGAAAGCAAAGCACGTTTATTATTGCGCTTTGCAATTTTGTGAAGTGGGATATTTTTTTATTATTATTTTTTATTTTTATCTCCAAGACCATTTGAAGTATTTGAATCAGTAAAGTCTGTGAAGGAGAGAGTTCGAAGCGTCAAGCGTGTCGTCAATAGAAAGCAGTTACCTGGAAATTCATCACTGTGTTTGAACTTTGGATTATAAATGCCTGCTAATTTATGTTCGTACTCTCAGGTTTTTTGCATGCATGCTTCCTACAGATACTCATGTCATGTATTCCTCAACTATTAGGACGTTAAAACCAGATTGTGACATAATGTTTACCTAATATGTTAGGGAATTGGATCCTCTTCTTCAATTCTATATTTCCCAGAAAGTTTTTCTTTAGTTTACTAAGGTGCCTTTTGGCTCATAGGTGCTTAAGTTTATTCTTTAATCTTTCTTCTTGAACATAGCATACAAACTTGGTGGAAAAGATTTTTTTTTTTTTTTTTTTTTTTTTTTTTTTTTTTGGTATGATTTGCAACTTTTTTACCATGAAGGAGAAAACCATGGCTTTCAGGGCATAGAAGATATCTGTTTTGGAATATGCTTTTATATATATACTTTTATTTCGTTGGGATAGTCATATCTTGCTTGCTTTTGGAAGAATGTTTCGTCCCTATTTTGATTGTTCGAATCTAATAGCATTTATCTATTTATTTATTTATTTTTGCATTGGACAAAATTTTGGTTATTAATTCTCATGCGTTATTTCTAGATAAATAATAATTTCTCAGGAAATTCATGTAATTCTTATTTTTGGTTAAGGGACTGCATAACTGATTTTAGTAGTTCTTCCTTTGAATTGTCACAGCATGATCAAATTGTTTCTGGAATAGACTGGAGTGCTAGGTCAAACAGAATCGTTACTGCGTCTCATGATCGGAATTCGTGAGTATCTCTGCAAGTCGAGATATTTGGGATGTAGACTATTTTCGGTTATAAATCTTGGAACTCATTTTCTTGAAATGTTGAATTTCTTTATTATTTCTCTCTTTTCTTGAAATTTAATCCCTCTCTCAAATCCACGTGTAGATATTATGTGCATGTTTGGAACTGTTTTTGAAAACGGTTTTCACGTATTTGAGAAGAAAAAATTGAAAATGAAAATGAAACGACGTTTGTTTAGCAAATGTTTTGAAAACGAAAACAGTGAGAATGGTTTTTTGTGAAGGAATTAGAAAATAGTTGAAAGTTGTTTTCACTTTTCTGTTTTTATTTTTTAGTACTTATCAACAATATTATAATATATTAATTAATAAATATGATTTCACTTTTTTATTATACTCAAAACAATCTCTTAAAAAACCAACCAAACACAATTTCAGAATCGGTTCCAGAATGATTCTCAAAATAATCTCATTTTTTCTTTTTATTAAAAACAAAATCATTTTGAAACCAATTCCAAACGCACCCATATATCTTTCTCATATTACTCATCAATGCGTTCCTTTGCTAGTTATGTTTGGAACCTAGAAGGACCAGAGTGGGTACCCACCCTTGTTATTCTTAGGCTAAATCGTGCCGCACTCTGTGTTAAGTGGAGTCCAAAAGGTATGAATTTTTCCTGACATTTTTATTAAATTTGATTCTTTTCGTCCTTTTATGTTGTACCTATGAGACCTAGTACTCATGAAGTTGTTCTAGAATACCGCATATTTCATTGTGAAAATATATGCACCTGTTGTTCAGTATCACGCAATTTTAACAAATGCACATTTTCCATGCCCCAGAAAACAAGTTTGCTGTTGGAAGTGGAGCTAAAACTGTTTGTATATGCTACTATGAGCAAGAGAACAATTGGTAACTCGTGTAGTACTTTTTTTTTGTTTTGTTTTTATTTATCCATTTATTTTAAATTTTTTGTGAATTGCTCGTGTAGTGCTCACACTTAAATAAACTACATTCTTTCATTTGGATTAGTTTTTTTTGTAGTGAATGATCAAGTTATTTTCATGATGTACCCTTTCTCAGGTGGGTCAGTAAACTTATCAGGAAAAGACACGAATCTTCTGTGACAAGTGTTGCTTGGCATCCAAATAATGTATCTTCCTGCTGTACCACTTCCCATTAATTTAAATTTAGTTGCTTGACAATGCTGCTTGTTACTGTTAGTTGCCAAACGATCTCACCTTTTTTTTTTCAACAAAATGAACTCACGATTTTCTTTCTTTACTGTTACTTTTGTGCTTAATTACAGATTCTTCTTGCTACAACATCAACAGATGGAAAATGTCGGGTTTTTTCCACTTTCATTAAAGGTGTTGATGCAAAGTATGTTTAATGTTATTCGCGAGCAATAGGCTTTTTCAGTTAAACTTTTTTCCCCTTTCTTCTTTAATGTTGTTCGTGCTATATCTTAATTGTGGTTTCTCAATTGAATTGTGTCAGGGATTCAAGAATAGGCCCTTCGGATTCAAAGTTTGGAGAGGTTCAATATATTTCCTTCAAGAAGTTGAAATAAGTTTTTATGGTTTTAATGCCATATTGTTTTTTGGGAATAGGGTGCATTTTTTTTATGGGCATATCTATCTTATTTATTTATTACTGGTTGAAGTTAGTTGACCTGATTTTCTTCTACCTATTGATTGAAACAGCAAATCATTCAGCTTGATCTCTCATTTTCTTGGGCCTTTGGCGTGAAATGGTCACCAAGTGGCAATACCTTAGCATATGTAGGTCAGAGAAATCTATCCTTTGCACCTTATTTATAATGAAAGATTTTCACCCGCATAGATTTACTATTTAAATTTTGAGCTCGGGCCACCCTGAGTATCCTCATTCCTCTACTATTAGATTAACCTTCATTTAGTAAAAGCTTTGATCAAAAGTTAATTATTTGTATCATAAAAATCTTTTCCTCTGGCTTTGGGCACATTTAAATTGAGATGTTCTGATAAGCCCCTACTCTGGCAAGTGTATGTTAGGAGGAATTAACAGGGTTAGGAAAGGCTGTCTTTAGCTTGCTATAGGCGTTGGAAGCTTGCTGGGAAGTGTTAGTATTAGTTAGTTAGCTTACTGAGTAAGTTTGTTTGTTAGAGGGAAAGTGTATAAAAGGGGGGGCAAGAGGGATAGACAGGCATCGGGAAATTAACAGGAAAACTTGTACAAATCTTGGATAGATTCCAAGTAAGGGGAGGAAGCAGACCCTCGAAGTTCTGCCGATTGGTGTGTACATTCCAACAATCAATAAAGTCTACCGTGATTCTTTTCTTCTTTCTTTCAATTCTTTTCTTGATTTTGTTCCAAACGACAGTCTTTATCATTTTGGTATCATAGCACTTTTCTGGGCGATAAGGCTGCCAGAAAAGCGGAGGAGAAATTTGAGGCGATGGAGAAGGAGATTCATCAAGTTAAGGCTTCGGTGGCAAAGGAATTTGGCAAGGTAAGGGCGGAAATGAGCCAAAGTAGAGCGGAAATCAACCATAATATGGCTAAAATGAGCCAGAATGTGTCGGATCTGCGCCGACTGATGGAGGAGCAGATGCGACTGCTTTCTGTGGCGGCGACTGCGAATCTGCCGGCGGAGGGATCACGTTTAGGAATCGCGAGGGTTAGGGAAGGCGAGATCGGAGTGGTCCAAGGACTAGCTCGTGAAGTTGCTGGACTGGTGGAGGAGGACGGTCGCAACTTGGGAGAAATGGCCGATCCTCGGGTTCTCGGGGAAAAGGAAAAGGGAAAACGACAGGAAGTGGACTGCACAGAGAAAACCAGATCGGAGAAGAGATCGTGCGAGTTAGGGTTCGAATTGCGAACGGAAATTGTTCCGATCTCAGTCAAGATGGCCGGAATGGCCGACCCAGGGGCGGCGAGACCGGCGATGGTGAACGCAACCTCCGCGATGGGCGGCGCGGTGATTTCCGAACGGGAGGAACTTCCGAGGATGTACGGGACTGTCGCAGTGGCCGAAATGGAGAAGGGGGAGGAGGAGTTCGTACAAGAAATGGAGGACCTAGACAGAGAGGGGATGGTCGTTTTGAGAGAGGTCATTTTGGTGGACATACGGGTAGAGAAGGAAGACGGTATTGGGAGGGTAATGAGCCTGAGGACTCTATGGATTTCATGGGGAAGTATGGGGAGCCGTGGGGAGGTGAGGACTTCTCACAGGTGAGGCGGAAACAATTGGACTACCCGCTATTCAGTGGCATTGATCCGGATGGTTGGCTGTTTAGAATGAGCCAGTTTTTCTCAATCAACAGGCTCTCGGAGAGGGAAAAATTAATGACTGCAGGAATTGCATTAGAGGGAGATGCACTATCATGGTTTCAGTGGCAGAATCAGCGGTGGCCTTTCATCACTTGGACTGATTTCAAGGTGGCTCTCCTGCAACGTTTTCGTTCTTCACAAGAGGGAAACCTGTGTGAACGATTTCTGGCGCTTAGGCAAACAGGTGTGGTGGTTGAATATCGCCGGAATTTTGAGGTATCGGCTGCCCCTTTACAAGAAGTTCTGGAGGAAATCCTTGAAGGCATTTTTGTGAATGGATTGAGGGCTGATATTCGGGCTGAACTGCACTTGCTCAAGCTAGAGAGGCTCTCCGAAATCATGGACATTGCGCAGCGAATTGAAGAGAAAAATCTGTTGTTGCGAAGGGAGATTGGGGGGTCTCGAGTTTGGCGTCCTCAAGTGGCGGGTCTCACATCGAATCCGCCAATGGGAACTCCAGCGAATCAGCCTCAAGGCAGCCCTAGTGTCGAGAGGCCGAAGAAGGATTTTCCATTCCGGAAATTATCCGACTCGGAGTGGCAGGAGAAGAGGAATAGGGGCCTATGTTTTCGATGTGATGAAAAGTTTACTGTTGGGCATCGCTGTAAGAAGAGGGAGTTGCGGATTATGTTAGTAAGCGATGAGGATGAATTTGAAAACGAGGAAATTGAGTTGGATGAGGCAAAGGAGGAGCCCGGGGAATTGCTACAAACGGAGGTGATCGAGTTGTCCTTGAACTCCGTAGTGGGGTTGACGACACCAAAAACCATGAAGATAAAGGGGGAGATTGGTCATCGTGAGGTAATTGTTTTAATCAATTCCAGGGCTACACAACTTTATTTCTCTTACTCTAGTGTCGGAATTAAAATTGTCCATAACTCCTACAAGGGCTTTTGGTGTCCAAACGGGCACAGGGGAGTCGGTACAAGGGCAGGGATTGTGTAAAGAAGTGGTGTTGAGCATGCAAGACTTGACCATAATTGAGAATTTCTTGCCACTGGAATTGGGTGGAATAGATGTGATTCTAGGAATGCAATGGCTTGAGACTTTGGAGAGTATGAATGTCAATTGGAAGACTCAAGTTATGAGATTCAAGGTGCACGGGGAGAATGTGATGTTGAAGGGGGACGCTAGTCTTACAAGGTCATTGATTTCCCTCAAGGCCATGATGCGTACCATTCGTCATGAAGGGCAGGGCATTTACTTGGAAATGAGTCAATTGGGTCTTAACATGCCAGTCGGTTTACCTCCTCACAGAGTGAAGGACCACCACATAATTCTTGAGGATGGCACCGGTCCGATTAGTGTCCGACCATACCGATACCCCCATTTTCAAAAAAATGAAATCGAGAAGCTAGTAAGGAAAATGTTGGCGGCTGGAATTATACAGCCGAGTACGAGCCCTTTCTCCAGCCCGGTTTTGCTCGTCAAGAAGAAGGATGGCAGTTGGAGATTTTGCATTGACTATAGGGCGCTAAACAAAGCCACGGTTCCAGATAAATTCCCAATTCCGGTGATAGAAGAGTTGTTAGATGAGTTGTGCGGAGCCACCATCTTCACCAAATTAGATTTGAAATCAGGATATCACCAAATTCGCATGTGTGACGACGACGTCCCTAAGACCGCTTTTCACACTCCTGAGGGACACTATGAGTTCCTCGTTATGCCTTTCGGATTGACCAACGCCGGCTACATTTCAGTCTTTGATGAATGAAGTATTGAAGCCGTTCTTATGCCGCTTTGTGTTGGTTTTCTTTGATGACATCTTGATTTACAGCTGTTCTTGGGAGGACCATTTGGAGCACTTGGATAGGGTCCTTTCGGTTTTGCAGGCCAACCAATTGTACGTCAATAAAAAAAAATGTCTCTTCGCACAGGAGCAATTGGAATATGTGGGTCATGTGGTCTCTAGGAATGGAGTTTCCGCGGATTCCAGCAAGATACAGGCTATGTTGGATTGGCCTACTCCGCGGTCCATCAAGGAGTTGCGGGGGTTCTTGGGCCTCACAGGTTATTACTGCCGTTTCGTGGAGGGGTATGGACGCATTGCGTGGCCATTGACGCAACAACTTAAGAAGGACGCCTTTCACTAGAATTCTAAGGCTGAGGATGCTTTTCAGCACTTAAAAAGGGCTATGACTGAGATTCCAGTGTTGGCCTTGCCAGATTTTTCTCGACCTTTTGTGGTGGAATCTGACGCTTCGGGGTTTGGTCTAGGAGCGGACAGCATCGCCCCATCGCTTACTTGAGCCAAGTCCTTTCGGCGCGCGCTCGCGCCAAATTAGTCTATGAGCGAGAACTAATGGCCATTGTGTTAGCCATTCAGAAATGGCGTCCTTACTTGTTAGGAAGACGCTTTGTGGTGCGTACCGATCAGAAAAGTTTGAAGTTCTTATTGGAACAGCGCTTGGTAAGTGTGGAGCATTAGAGATGGTTATGTAAATTGCTTGGCTATGATTTCGAGATTCAATACAAACCGGGTCCGGAAAATAGGGTGGCTGATGCCCTATCGAGACAACAAATGGGGCTTGCTTTAATGGTCATGACAACTCCAATGGTGCTCGATATTGAGGAGTTGCAGCGGCAGGTTAAGGCAGATCCGGGGCTCAGTAAAACCATGGAGGAGTTGTTGGCTGGCTCTCTTTCTTTGGCGGGGTTTTCTCTTCAAAGGGGGCATTTATTATACAAGGGCAGGTTGGTCATTCCTCCGAAATCTCCTCTTATTCCAACCCTGTTACGTGAGTTTCATAGTAGTAAGATAGGAGGGCATTCGGGGGCCTTTAAGACTTACAAGCGATTGGCAATGGAGTTATACTGGAGGGGTATGCGCAAGGATGTCGAGTCTTTTGTGGCTGCTTGTGCCGTCTGTCAGCAACATAAGTCGTCGACATTATCGCCGGTTGGGTTGTTGCAGCCCTTGCCTATACCCAATCGGGTTTGGGATGATATTTCCATGGACTTTATTGAGGGATTTACCTAAATCTGCGGGCTATAATTCAATCTTGGTTGTCGTTGACCGCCTCAGTAAGTATGGTCACTTCATTGGCCTTAAACACCCGTTCTCGGCCAACACCGTGGCTGCTTCATTTGTCCGAGACATAGTGCGCCTACATGGATTTCCACGGAGTATAATCTCTGATCGAGACAAGGTTTTTATGAGCCATTTTTGGAAGGAACTTTTCCGGTTGTAGGGTACTACTTTGTGCCGGAGTACGGCGTACCATCCACAGATGGATGGACAAACGGAGGTCGTCAACCGCTGTTTGGAGGCCTACTTCCGTTGTTTTGTCTCTGGCCAACCCAGGCAGTGGTTTACACATCTTTTGTGGGCCGAATATTGGTACAATACGAGCTTTCATGTTTCGGCTGCCATGGCGCCTTTCAAAGCTCTCTATGGACGGGATCCTCCGCAGTTGGTGCCTTATGAGGCCGGTTCTACGGCTACCTTGGAGTTGGAGCGGCAACTATGCGATCGAGATGCGCTGTTGGCGAAATTGAAGGATCATCTGGGTCGCGCTCAACAGTCTATGCGAGACCATGCCAACAAGAAGCGCCGTTCTGTGACATTTGAGGTGGGTGACATGGTTTATTTGAAGCTCCAACCATATCGTCATCGAGCGTTGGCGCGTGTGGTAAATGAAAAGCTTGCTCCTCACTATTATGGGCCGTTTCCGATCCTCGCTCGAGTTGGTCCAGTGGCGTATCGGCTGCAACTTCCTTCTCACGCTCGGATTCACCCGGTCTTTCATGTATCCCGCTTGAAGAAGGCACTGGGTCCTGTGGATATTCCTCAATCTTTACCTCCAATCTTGTTGGAAGATTTGACGTTGCAGGTGGAACCCGCTCAGGTCCTGGATACACGTTTTCCGCCTGCCACAGGTTCCTTGGAGGTTTTGATTACATGGCGCCACCTTCCTGACTTTGAATCTTCATGGGAGCTGTTTGAGGTGATTCAGCGCCAGTTTCCTGCCTTCCACCTTGAGGACAAGGTGACTTTTTTGAGGGGGGGTGTAATTGATAAGCCCCTACTCAGGCAAGTGTATGTTAGGAGGAATAAACAGGGTTAGGAAAGGCTGTCTTTAGCTTGCTATAGGCGTTGGAAGCTTGCTGGGAAGTGTTAGTATTAGTTAGTTAGTTTACTGAGTAAGTTTGTTTGTTAGAGGGAAAGTGTATAAAAGGGGGGGCAAGAGGGATAGACATGCATTGGGAAATTAACAGGAAAACTTGTACAAATCTTGGATAGATTCCAAGTAAGGGGAGGCAGCAGACCCTCGAAGTTCTGCCGATTGGTGTGTACATTCCAACAATCAATAAAGTCTACCGTGATTCTTTTCTTCTTTCTTTCAATTCTTTTCTTGATTTTGTTCCAAATGACAGTCTTTATCATGTTCTAATACAGGAAAAGTAAGTTTCTTCATGTAATTGTTAAGATCAATAACTTATTTGATTTGATAGTTTTTTCAGATTCTCTGTCACACTGGCTATTTGACTCAGTGTCCGAGGAAGATATGAACTTTGAAGAGGATAAGAGTTTACCATCCTCTTATTAGGAGTTGATTGTAGATAATTTCCAGCTTACATGTCTTGTGATATTGTGCAGCCCACAACTCGATGATTTACTTTGTTGATGATGTTGGACCATCTCCTTTGGCACAAAATGTTGCATTCCGTGATTTGCCTCTCCGTGATGTGGGTCAGCATCCACTCTTGCTAACATTTTAGACTAAGAATCTTCTCCACATTTTCCACTGACTTGCTATTATCTGCATACGGTTGGCCAACATGTTTTTCAGGTTATATTTGTTTCTGCAAGACTGGTGATAGGTGTTGGATTCGACTGCAACCCAATGGTTTTTGCAGCAGACCAACAAGGAATTTGGTGAGTAAAAGTTATTATCTGCTTTTTCAGCGTTTCATGAGAATAAGTAAATATATGGTCGCTCCATTCTTCTGAAGTGGTTCCTTGTCCTTTTCTCCCTAGGAGTTTCATCAGATTCTTAGGTGAAAGGAAAACGTCTTCAGGTCCGAAATATGGTTCACAGGTAAATATGTGGGTATTTAAATTTTTATGTTTGCTTGTCTGCTATTGTGCCTTTATACCTAAAAGTAGACAAGCGCGCTGCTTGTAGATACTCATGATAATCCTGTTTCTGATTCGTGCTAGGATTACCATTCAGTTTCCTAAAAGTTCAAAGTAAAATCTTCTAAGCAGGCAGGCTTGGTCGAGGACTAGAACCAATGTAATAGGTTTATGGGCCAAGCCTCATGGCCTAAAATATAGATTGAAGGTTTAAAAAAATATGGGATACAAACTTTCATTACCTTTGATGCCTACCGCTACCATATTGCAAAGTGTGATCTTTAGCTTTTCGTTTTAATATTTATTTTCTGACGTGTTATCTGCTTGTGTTAGGCCTCCCCTCTTTAATTTCTCTCTTTCCTTGTAGTTTTCTGAAGCATTTGGGAAGCTCTATGGACAACCTAAGCAGGGCGTGAACAATGATGGAGTTGAACATTCAAGATCACGTGGTGACATTCATGAGAATTGCATAAAGTATGCAAATAATTCGAAAACTAATTTAAGCTTCCATTACCATTACCGTTTACCATGAGAACTCATGCAATTTGTGTGTTGTTAGGTTGATATTTATCCATGTTAAACTATGATAAAACCAAATGAATGTCCGTTTTCTGGTTACTGCAGTTGTATTGTTTCTCTTGGACAGCCAGGGATATCTACAGGCAAGCGCTTTAGCACTTCAGGTTAGTTAGGAAAAAAAAGAAAAGAAAAACCCGAATCCATATCCCCATTCTTTGTCCAAATTACTCGGTTTTTTTTTTTTTTTTTTTTTTTTTTTTTTTTAATTTTTTTTTTTTAATTAAACATCACAGGATTGGATGGTAAAGTTGTTATCTGGGATTTGGAAGACCAAGCAGATCTGTTTGAATATTTGTGAACCCTCATCGTGAAGAACGTCGCGCGGCGCCGGTAAGAAAGAGGATTTCTATATTGGTCTTGACTGGTGAGCAGCTCACAATCAGTGGTAATTTTTTACGAAAGCCTTCCATACGAGTCCTAATGATTTTAGCTTTGTACTTCCTATATACGACGTTGGATGTAACATGTGTGCCCTTTTGCAAATTCTGGCCGAATCGTAACATTTTAAAAGAAAACAACTCCCTCTGTCATTTCATGTTAATAAGAAGTTTTTAGTTTGCTTCCTTTTATCGTATGTAAACACCTTTTTTGTTTTAAATAATTATAAATGCCTTTTAATGTGATATTTGCAAATTGACGAAGAAAATATCATTGGAGCAGCGCGTGACTTTGTCCCTCAAGGCAGTGGGATTGCTGACTTGTTGGCTAAGCTAGCAGTGTCCTATATTAGGGACAGATAATATAACCGTTATATATTGCTTAGTAAAATTCATATTTCCATTCAATTAAAATAAATAAATAAACTAGACTACATACCTGTACCTTTTGTGGCTTTTATATTTACAGGTCACCCGGGATCGGAAAGGATCATCTTTTTTATTTCTTTCATTAATTCTGTTCATGGCACAAAAGAACAAAGGAACGGAATTCAAAAGTTGCCTTCGGTTGCATTGATTTATTAGACCACTTGTGGCATGAAAGGAAGAGAAACAGGAAAAATCAAATTTACAAAAAACTTTACATGATTGAAGTAAAAGGATATTAAAAAAAAAAAAAAAAAAAAAAAAAAACCTGATGATAATCGTTTAGTTAACAAATATCAATATAAGACTACGCAAGTCCTCTTGTTATGAGTGCCGTTAATCCTTCGAGGTAACATAACAATTTCTTTTTTCATTTTCATTTTCATTTTTACAATAAGACTTTAAAATCTACAAATGGTTAAAAAATTAGTAGTGGGTGTAAATTAAAAATTGCTATTGAGTAATCCACTAATGGACATTTAGTTAACGATTAAAGTTAAATCAATAATTGATATGAGTTAATTATTAATTCGCTAACTCGATCGCTCATTGGCAGTCAAGTCAAAAAGAACACATTGGAGGTTTAAAAAAAGATTATTGTTTGTATGTACCACTTAGGTCTCGTTCACTTCGTAAATTCGAGTTTTCAATTCGAGCTAAGATGTGATATTTTCTGAGAGCTTTTCACTATAGCAGAAAAAGTTAGATGTGACATTTTTTGAGAGCTTTTTACTATAGAAACCTAAAACTAAAAACTCGAATCGGTGAAATGAACGAGGCCTTAGTCTTTAGGGCCCTTATCATTTTACCATTTTGTCTTATAAAGTTTAAAAAAATTCATTTGACCCCATAAATTTTAAATTAATCTTATTTAGTGCGTTCTGTTAAAATTTCAATTGAAAACTGCTACAACAGAAAAGAAGAATTACTTACGGTGTGTTTGGTAGGAGGGAGAGAGAGATGGAGGAAGTGAGAGGGGTGGAGAGAGAGGGTGAATCTCTTGTTTGATAAGAACGAGAAGAAGAGGGGAGAGGAGAGATGGAGGGAGAGACTCTCTCTTAAGACCCACAATTTTAAATCCTTTCATTGACGTAAGGATCAAACTAATCCACAAAAAATTAAAAGAAAATGACTTTTTTACGCTTCAAAAGTAATTATTAATAAATAATAAAATGAACAATATAGTAATTAAACAAAAAACTTCATTTATCCTTTCAACTCTTTATTCCTCCTATCAAACAACATAAATGATTACTATAATAATCTTTCACATTCTCTATTTCTTCAGCACTCTTAATTCTTCCTCATCTTTATCCCTCCTACTAAACGAAGCCTTAATCCTTTATGTTATAGTTCATGTTGAAAATAAATAAAGAAGGATTTTTTGTATGTTTTTAAAATAGGGGATTGATTCAGATTAAATAAAAATTTAGGAGATAATGTGAGCGTTTTTAAAATTTAAAGAATAAAATTTAAGAATAATTGTTTTGCTCTTTTGCTTTTGCTTTTTTTGCTTTTTTTTTTTTTTGGTCTTGTTTTGTTTTGCATTTCTTTTTGCTAATTAAAGAATAAGTTTTTGTTTTTATTTTTATTTTTATGTTTTGGGATTTTTTATTTTATTTTATTTTTAGACTTGACAGGAAGAGAAACCTTGGCCAAACCCCTTTGCTTTTTGCTTCCTCAGTGAACTGCAACAACTGAGGAAAAGCCATAAACTCCCTCCCTTATCCATATCGTCTTGTCCAATATCCTTGGAACTCGTCTGTTTGCAATCTCAACTCTCAAACTTCCCATCTTCCATTCTGTACTCACTCTTCTCCTTATGTAGAAAAACACCATCAATCAATCATCAAAATCATCAAAAAAATGCTAAGCACAATGTCAATGATTCACCAACCCCCTCGCTCCATCTCGCACTTCCCCTCCTCCAAGTCCACCACCGCTTTCCTCCTCAAAAACCTCTCTTCCTCATCCTCCTCACAGCCCGTCACCGACCAATCCGAATCCACCCCACCCTCCTCCCAAATCCTCACAGCCCGTCACTCTCTCATCTCCCGCCACCTCTCCGCCGTCCAGCTCGCCGAGTCCTTCCTCTCCCGCCTACGCCGCGCCGAGCCCCATTTGCGCTCCTTCCTCCACGTCTCCCCCGACGAAGACGTCCTCCGCCAGGCCCGCCGCCTCGACGAGATCCTCCAGAGGAATGAGGATGTGGGCCCCCTCGCCGGAGTTATCGTCGCCGTTAAGGACAACATCTGTACCTCCGACATGCCCTCCACCGCTGGGTCCCGCGTCCTCGAGGGATACCGCCCGCCGTTCGATGCCACGGCCGTCAGGAGGATCAGGGAGATGGGCGGGATTGTGGTGGGGAAGACCAATTTAGATGAGTTCGGCATGGGCAGCACCACTGAATCCTCTGCTTTTCAGGTTTTTTTTTCCTTGTTAATAAGATTCTGCTTTCTGGGTTGTGTCGAATTCACTTCGTTGTTCTTGGTATTGATTTTTGTTGAAAATGCTTATATTGTAATTAAAATAAAGAAAATTAAAACGCTAAATGATGGATGGGAATGAAATGTTGCTTTGTGGGTTGTGTCATGTGTGGTGTGGAGTTTTGTTGTTCTCGGTATTGATTTTGCTTGAAAATGCTTATTGTAATTTTGGAATTAAAAATCAAAGGGACAAACAATGGGAATGAAATGTTGAATTGGAGAATTCTGCCAGGTATATAAAAATGGCTAGAAGGCGCAGAACTTTGTTCTGGTCGTACCGTGCAAGCATAGGTGATGGAAAAATCAATTTGGGTCGTTAAAATTGGAGCTGCTTTTACTAGGTGGGATCGGACCACAAAGAATTCAACAGTTTGTATCTTTATGGATCATCATTTACCACCTGAAAAAGCATTGCACGGTACGACCAGACTTGACTGGCCTTGCAGTAGGAAAAAAGTACTCTTTTAGTAATGAATATTTCTGAACCATCGTATTTGCATACCTTTTGGTCTCATCAAATTTGTGTACTATTAATTTTTGATCTTCTGTAATGATCATATAACACAAAGTACTTGTAGGTGTTCCTTGTCACACAAACCTTGAAACAAAGTTAAGATTAGTGAGTAGAAAAGTCTTATTAGATTGGATGTTGCAAGAGTGGGGGTATCGGAGTTTGTCTCCTTATGTTGGTCAGTAGTGACTAGGGTTCGTTTACTCTGGTGTGGTGCATCTGTTCTTCATTCATTAGGTGACTGCAAATCCGTGGGACGTGTCTCGGGTGCCCGGGGGATCGTCTGGGGGCTCTGCCGCAGCTGTTTCTGCGAGGCAGTGCATGGTGTCTCTGGGGAGCGATACCGGTGGAAGTGTGCGGCAGCCAGCGTCGTTCTGTGGTGTTGTTGGATTGAAGCCCACATATGGACGTGTCTCCAGATTTGGACTGATGGCATATGCATCATCACTTGATGTCATTGGCTGCTTCAGTTCCTCTGTTTTTGATGCTGGGATTCTTCTTCAAGCTATTTCTGGTCACGACACGTCTGATGCCACTAGTAGTAAGCAGGTATTGTCGGATCTTATTTGTATGTTGATTATGAAAATTCACCCTGCGTTGATCTATATCTTACGAGTTATGACCCATGCGCCAAATCATATTGTCATCAAAGAAGTTTAGACTGATTGAATAGTAGGCAAAAAATATTTTCCTTGTGACTTTAAACTTCATACTAATACGGCATTTGCATTTTGTTCAATGTTCCCACCTTATTTTGTAAGGCTATTGCAATATAGTTGTATGTTCTGCTTTAATCTTGTCAAGGTTTTTTCAGGTTGTTCCTGACTTCACATCTCAATTTACTTCCATAAGTTTGTCGGAATCTAAACCTTTGAAGGGGCTCAAGGTTGGCCTTATCAGTGAAACTCTCGAGGACGGTGTTGACACTGGAGTAGCATCCACAATACGTGCTGCTGCTTCACATCTTGAAGAATTAGGATGTTCTGTGTCAGAGGTCTACCTTTTGTTCTAATACTTTCCCCTTAAAAGCTTTTCACTGAATGCTTATAACCTCTGTCTGCTTTAATATTGGAATTGACATCTCCTTAAATATTGACAGGTTTCATTACCATCTTTCTCCCTTGGGTTGCCGGCCTACTATATTCTCGCTTCCTCTGAATCATCTTCTAACTTATCGCGTTATGATGGTGTTAGGTGATTTCTCATGTATTAATTTCTAGAGTTTTGAGTTTGAAAAGATTTAAGTTTCCATATAATCCATGGATCTCAGTTGTTCATTTTGAAGTTAAAAGCTATCTATCTTACTGAAAAGGAACTAGTGAAGAAGGAAAAGAAAACGAGTTTAGTTGAATGGTATAGCATTATAAAGCTCTTTTGCATCTACGTTGAGAATGGAGCAAACAATATGGGCAAACATTGTTCCAAAAGTCTGTTTTGTACTAAATCTGAATTCGGGTTGTCTTGTAATACGAAGCAAAACATATATAGTTTTAGTTCTTATTTTTTTCTTTTCGAATATCAATATCCAGGTATGGAAACCAAGCTCCTGCTGATGAGCTAAATGCTCTATATGGGGATTCCCGAGCAAAGGGATTTGGTCACGAGGTACAAAATAACTTGGCTAGCCAGAAACTCTATGCCATATATTCTGGTTCTGAATGTTCTGTGAATGGAAACACTGGCGGTGTTTTATGTCTGCTTTTTATTCAAACTTTAAAAGGAAGTTTAATGTTTTCAAGAAAAAAAAAAAAAGAAAAAAGGGGAAGTTTAAGAGTGAAAGTTTTCCGTTAGTAGCATGATTTTAACCTTTGAATTTAACATGCAGGTCAAAATGAGGATATTAATGGGGACATATGCTCTATCAGCCGGTTATTATGATGCGTATTACAAGCGTGCCCAGCAGGTAGCATGATCACTTGGTGAAGTATCACCGTTTTCACGATGTAATGTATGTATTCACTTGGTAAAGAGACGATTTTATGGCAGGAAATGGTCCTGCTTTCGGTGCTTTACTATTCTAACACCGCAATACTAGATTTAAATTCAGTGGCTTTTAACTAGAAATTTTTTTTTTTTTAGTATTGCCTACTCCTGTTCTTGCTGTCTGGTCATTCTGTTGTTAGGGCAATTTTTATTGGTGCTACTGTTGTTTTAATGCAGATAAACGAGAAAAAGTGTATATATAACTTCATTCTTGATTACTTCTGATGTTTTTGATTCACGATTTTCTGGAGATCTTTAGTATTTCAAGGGAAAGTTGATGATTGGATTAGTGTTTCAGGTGAGGACCATAGTACGGAAAGGCTTTAAGGCCGCTCTTGATGTATATGATATCTTAATTTCACCTGCTGCTCCATCTGCTGCTTATAGGATTGGTATGCTGCTTAAACGGTTTGCAGTTGCAAAACTGTATATTTCCTTTCCATTTGTCCACCAAAATCAGTCACCCATTTGCTTATTTTGTTTATAGGCGAAAAGAAAAACGACCCATTGGCAATGTATGCAGGTGACATAATGACTGTAAGCATTTTTCTAATAATTATTTAATTATAGTTCAAGCACTGTTTTGTCTCTTTGTCCTGGAGATAAAATAAAAAATAAATATATTTACGAACATAAGCATGTATTCTTTTCTTGTAACTGTATTTGTTTGTTAACTATATTTTCATGTTCATTGTAAACATGTTGGTAAGTGAACCTCAAAAAATACCCAGTCGGCTTTTTCTTGAAATGTTGAAGCTACAGTTCATTGGGTTGTAAATGCTGAAAGTTTCCAAAATAACAGTGATGAGACTTGTTCATTTGTGAATTGGTTGATTTCATAGGATCTTGTTACATTCCAAAACGTCCCACATGGAATAGTTATAAGATAAGTTGCGCATTTTAAGAGAATTAGGTCCCTCTGATCCCAATGATTGGCCTTGCGTGGTTTTGCTTTCTCCTCACTTGAAGTCCTACCTACTTGTTCCACATGTAATGTACCTTACAAAAAGGGACCATGACAGAGCCATAACTAAAGTTTTTCTTTTTCGCTTCTTTTCTTGTTTATTATTCTTTTTAATTTTTTTTTCTTTTTCATTCTCATTTGACTTTACTGTATCTGTTACGCAGGTGAACGTAAACTTAGCAGGATTACCCGCATTAGTTTTGCCCTGTGGATTTGTTGAAGGGGGATCTGCAGGCCTTCCCGTTGGTCTTCAAATGATTGGTGCAGCATTTGATGAGGTATTTGCTTTTAATTTTACGCACTTGATGCTTGCTTCTAGCACATTTTTATTAGAATCAGTACCGGTCAGTCCGATACCCAATGTTCATTTTTGGCTTCCTGTTATCCCATTGATAAGATTGTCTATCACTTATTTTCTTCCAAGCACGGGTAAAAAAAAAAAAAAAAGTTTTCTGGAAGGCTTACTCGTACTAAATTCTTATATATATATATATATATATATATATATATATATATATATATATTTTTTTTTTTTCACTGTCACTCACAGCTTGTTACTTTTTTGTGTGTAGCATAGCATTGCTTGTAATTTATGACCCTCTGATTCGTTACGAGGCAATTTTATCAATAATGAGAACATTTTTTTTTCAGAATGAATAATGAGAACATTTTTGCCAAGTCCCTTTTCTTTTTGGAACCATTATAATTTTGAAATGAATTTATTTTAGAGCCAGGTCCAGTATCAGGAAGACCTCTAAGAGGTTGAATATTGACATGTTACTAGTGCTCAAGTTTTTCTTCTCGAAGGAGATTTTATATTTTTGTTTCACTTAGCTGCATACTTATTCAGCCATGTTTAAAGCCTCACTTGTGTGTTGAGCAAAAAAATAAAAATAAAAATAAAAAAAGAAAGAAAGAAAAAAGAAAAAGAAATAGCTCTATTTATGATCAATAATAAATTCATCAAGTTCCCGTTTATTTCGCTAATTTGAGTTTAGAATTTGAGTTTTGTTATAGTAAAAAGTTCTCACAAATGGTTACATTTAATTTTTTTGTTACAGTTAAAAGTTCTTACATAAAATCACATCTCAATTCAAATTAAAAATTTGAATTAACAAACTAAACGGTCTTTAAACTTTTGTAACTTTTTAGTTTCACGTCATTTTAATTTTAGATATTATGAATTAAAAATTTTCCCTTTCTGATAAGTGATCTTTTATACTCTACAACATATCTTTTTTTTTTCTTCAAAATATCTTTTTTGTTTAAAAAAAAAAAAAGAGACGAAGAAAAAGTATAAGTTCTGTCAAGGTGGTTGCATGGCTTTGATAAATGGCCCAAAAGTTGTCAGTTAATTTACCATGGGAAAATTTTAAAGTTAAAAAGAGCATTTTTAATGTAATATTATAATTGATATAGTAATTATAAATTTAATATTTGAGTGGAAAAAAAAAATTTTTTTTTTTAATATATATAACATATGAAAAATTTTATGTTTGATTGTTATTAGTTAAAATGTTTACTTTTTCATGTGATTATTGTAATTTTTATATTTTTTTAATTATTTTAAATATAAAGGTTTATTTTTACAACTTTCAAAGTTTAATAATTATAAAAAAAAGTAGATTTAACATTTCATATAGCATTATGCATTGGAGTAAAAATGAAAATAACATATCATATCACACTTTTTTATGATAAATATACCGTTGGCATTAGCATTTGCATTGGAGATAGTGTTAAATTTGACAAGCAATCTATCAGATTACATCAAAAGTCAAATACTATGCCCTCGTTTGGTTCGCTGGTTTGAATTTTATTTATTTGAACTTTTTTATTGAACAGAAAAATTTAAACTGTGGGATTTAATTTGTTGTTTGAATTGGTGTTTGGATGTGCAGTTAAAATTTTAATCTGAACTAGGAATAAAATTTGAATTTATGTTTGGTAGGTGTGAAAAGCAGAGAGAGTGACACTTTTTTACTGTTCAAAATTAGTTTGAGTAGTTGAACTTTAGGGAAGAGTTAAAGTTGTACTGTTTAACTAAGTTCAAACGGAGAATATAATTTAAACTAAGTGCTTACTAAATACAAATTTAATATGTGCTCACTATTTAAACTGAATTAAACTAGTGAAACAAAGCGGACTATATAAATCTAACATAATCTATTAGAAAACATTAAAAAAAAAACTAATATGATACCGGTTATTAAAATTATAGGTTAAGTCTCGAGTTGAGTACCAATTAGAGAGACATCTATAATGGTTATTTAATTTGTGGTAGGCCCCGTTCACTTCACCAATTCGAGTTTAGAATTCGAGTTTTGTTACAGTAAAAAGCTCTCATAAACAATCACATCTAACTTTTTTACTACAGTAAAAAGTTCTCACATAAAATCACATCTCAACTCGAATTACAAACTCGAATCAGCGAAGTGAACGGACCCTTAGTTTATTTACATGGGCGCAACGTGTTGTAAAACAATAGGTCGTGACAGCCTGGTTCTTAGTGACCGAGTAACAGCTGCAGATGCTGTCAAGATTGTTGCAGGTGAGAAATGTGTATCATATTCGGTCAAGGGGCAATATTGTAAAATGTCATGTGTTTAAAACTACAACAAAGTAGAATGTGCGTTCTTTTCAATAGTTTGAAATTCAAGATTAGAGTTAAAAAAGTGAGTTTAATTGGAATTGAGTTTCAAATTTGAGTTGTGTGTTCACTTAGTTAGTTTGTGAATGTTAAACTTGAGTTTTGTGTTCACCTTTGAAAAAAACATAACTCCAATTTTAGCAAGTTTTGACATGGATTTTTTTAAAGAGAGAAACCATAAACACATACATTCATATATAATAATAAAAACGTCCATAAGTTTAGCATTACAAACTCATATTAATCGTTGAAATTACGAAACAAATATATGTAACTACCGATTGCGATATGCTTCTAATGCCCCCCACATGCTAGCAGCCATCTCATCCCTCAAAATATTCATTTCCCTACGATTTGCGGAGTTGTGATTTTGTTCCATTGCCCGATTAGGATTGTGATTCTGATTAACATCTTGATCCGCATTCTCCAGATCAATATCAACAACTGGTACTCCGTCTCGTGTGTACTGGTTTAGTAGCTCGTCGTTATGGTTGTACATATGTATGAAATTGTGAAGCACGGCACAAGCAACAGGAATTTGTATCTGTTTCTCTATTGGGTAATTATTTATGCACTTTAGTATGCGGAACCGTGCTTTCCAAACACCGAAAGTGCGCTCAATAGAATTTCTTAGGGACGAATGCGTATAATTAAACAACTCACGCTGAGTTCGAGGACGGCCACGTCTTGCCCTATACTCTTGAAGGTGATATGTGCTCCCCCGGTACGGCGCCAAGAAACAATTGGTATTCGCGTAGGCAGAGTCTACAAGGTAGTATTTCCCTATATTAACCATTACAAATCAATAATTAAGTTCTGACAACCAACCGACAATACTTATTCTATATTGAATGTATAGCAAGGATTGTTGTTCGCATACCTGGCGGTGGATTTGGGAAATTTTTATCTCTTGTACTTGTTGCATCCGCAAGAACGCGCGCATCATGGGCAGAGCCCTCCCATCCAGCTAAGATGTAAGTAAACTTCAAGTCAAATGAACATACCCCTAACACATTTTGGGAGTAAAAACCCTTCCTATTCCG
>NW_010357248.1:346711-349097 GCF_000414095.1 Morus notabilis
GACGCATTCGAATGCCCTCCATTCCACATTGTGACATGTTTGCCGAATATGTTATAATAGAGGTCACCTGTACAACATAGTTAAGGTTGAAATTATGCAAAAATATTATGGCAAAGTATTTAAAAAGTCACTACCTGGGAGGTGCCCATCTCATAACAAGTAAAGTTTTTAATACAAATTGCACCACGTGATCAAAACATAAATTGAAAAAAACAGCAAATGAAGCAATAGTTCCGAAGTACAACATAACTCAATAAAAATGAATACAACATAATCCTTAAAAAACCTCATAATTAAGAACAACGACAATCACTAACTAAGCCTCATAATTAACAAGCTTCATAAATAGCTACTCCTCATTGCTTTCTCCACCAAAATGACCGGCGTTTGGGGGATAACTAGGCATGTAATATGGTGGTTGATATGGAAAGTTAGGGGGATGGGGAGTAACATTTGGGGTCATGTTTTGGGTTGGTGGGTGTTGGGGTTGCACGTGGTGAGAGGGTTGAGAAAAACTGGGTACTTGTGGTTGGCCAAAGTTAGAAGGTTGTTGGCCATAGATAGGGGGTTGTTGGTAAAAGTTGGGTGTGGCCATGAAGTTTTGATATGGGGGCTGCATGAAGTTGGAGGCCATGGATGGAGGGGGCATGGAGCACGGCTGGGTAGTTTGATTTGTTTTAGAGGTAATGGTCTTCCTCACGAAACATACCCTTTGCGTCTCTGTCATATCCATAAAAAGTTGTTGCATGTGCGGATACCACGCAATGGCCTCTAAAAAAGTTACACTGGTATCATCATCAAGATCCATTCCCTTCACAAGGTCTTGGCACTTTTGTAGAAGAGAACGGGTCGTAGGGCTCTGAGTAGCGCTGGAACTGGTAGCTTTGCTACTACGCCTAGTTTCTATAGATGCCACAAGTCGTCCAAGTAGTGCCTTAGCCTCTGGATCACCAACCGGCCGTTTGCAACTTCGTGTAGATTTCTTTCCAATCCCCTTGGAGCTGGACGCAACATTCAACCCCTTCCTGGCGGTGTTCAACCCGGCTCGCATCGTAGTGACAAAATCGTCGTCGCTGCCTAACGAGTGCGATGTCACCCCCACTTCACCATCTACATCCGGGATGGGGATGGTGTCTACATGCTCGGTGGTAGGGTTTTCTAAACCCCTCGCATGAGCCCCATTTGCCTGGGTATTACCAAAGGCCTCGCAGTATAGGTCAAAGTTTTTTAGGGGTTGCTTCTTTGCAGCGTTGGCCCACTTCTTGTTCTGTGTGACAAAGCATAACGACATAAGTAAGGTTATGTTTAACACATGTCTTAAATTATGCAAAATACTAAAAAAATTGAAATTGAACCACAACACTTTACCTTAGCAAAATCGTCCCAATACTCGTCAGTACATGTCACTGCGCCTGTTACAGGATCCCAACCAGGGCCTGTGCTTATGCGTAGTATAACCTCCTTATCAAACTTGCCTTTTAGACGCACTCTCATCTGTTGAACCTTGGCCGCCGTCACCGGCTCCGTAAAATGTTTTTGTAGTTCGTTAGCCCAATCTTCCCAATTTTTTTGGGTTGGTTTCCTACCGTGGTAATTACGGTTATACTCTGCGAGGCGGTGCAACAACTCCTCCTTCTGCTTTTGATTCCAATGAAGAGTCGTTTCCTCATCCTTTCCCCCTCTCGGCATCTACAATTGCAGTTATTAGTTGAGTTGTGACATTCTTTTAAATAGCAAGTGTTACAACTTAGGGACATGCTCTCTTGTACTATGATCTTTCCTATTTGATTATTTTTTCGTCTTCAAATGTACTATGTGATCTGAGTCAATAAGGTGAATCTGCCTATTCTATTCTAGGCACTAACATGAATACTTAAGCTACCAAAGCTTACTTCACCTTGATGTAGCGGAATGAGGTTCTAGGCTGGTAAAAAAAACTTATAAAGCTCTCTTCTATCTTCCTAGTTTCATCTTCTAACGCGCTTCCAAACTCGGCAGATAGTCTCCGTTTCAACCAATCAGCCACATTTTGCATCCGCCGAGTTTTATTGACAGTGTTCCCATTTTTATTCACCACAAACACAATCGAAAGTGAAAAAGAGACTCCATGCAATGCCCCTTCCACATGCAAAGATAGACAAACAAACAAATTTATGAAGCATCAAGTATTCCATGTCCTTCCAACGCTTAACATATTAATATATGTGATATTTCCCGCAAAAGAGGGAAAAAAAACATAAAAGAAAGAAACAAAATATTCATGCTCTCTCTATCTTTCTCTGTCTAAATCTTCATGATGGCTAAGTTCATCATGAAAATGAGTTTTTGACAAAGACGAGCTTCTAATCCCTTGAAGAAAAGTGAACCTAAGCACTAGTAAAAAAAA